>NC_091062.1:211173854-211463071 GCF_000393655.2 Nicotiana sylvestris | reverse complement strand
TTATACTTTGTATAGTCTTGAATAGTTTAGTTAGAATCTAGGGTTTAGGATTTGTAGTTGAACTTTTAGTTTATGAATTGGACCTTTTGGATATGAATTGAATTTTTAGTTTATGAATTGAACTTTTTGGATATGAATTAAACTTTTAGTTTATGAATTAAACTTTTAGTTTATAAATTGAAATTTTAGGATATGAATTGAACTTTTAGGATTTGTAGTTGAACTTTTAGTTTATGAATTGGACCTTTTGGATAGGAATTGAATTTTTAGTTTATGAATTGAACTTTTTGGATATGAATTGAACTTTTAGTTTATGAATTGGACCTTTTGGATATGAATTGAGTTTTTAGTTTATGTATTGAACTTTTTGGATATGAATTGAACTTTTAGTTTATGAATTGAACTTTTAATTTATAAATTGAACTTTTAGGATATGAATTGAACTTTTAGGATATGAATTGGACTTTTAGTTTATAAATTAAACTTTTAGTTTATAAATTGAAATTTTAGGATATGAATTGAACTTTTAGGATATGAATTGGAACTTTTAGGATATGAATTAACTAGAAAAGATTATGATATGAATTTACTAAATTAATTTGTTCTTGTTTTTTTTGTATAGATGGAACATTGTACTTGGATATACAATAGGAATCATCGTAATCGGCGGGGATTGTGGGGGGATTTTGTAGAAGGGGTTGATGACTTTATTAGACATGCAATATCACTTCCACCATACCAAAGTGAAGGAGTAATTAGGCGCCCTTGTGTTAGGTGCGACTGTATGAAGTTTGAAAAATCGGAGAAAGTTCATCTTTATATGAATGGGTTTATATAGAATTTCTTTATGTGGACTAATCATGGAGAGATCGATGGTATCCGTGAGATATTTCATAACATGGTTGTTGGTGAAAGTAGTAGGTCGGTGGAGAATACAAATCGTGATTCTAGAATTCATGATATGGTTACGGATGCTTTTGGGATGCACTTCGGGGGTGAGCCCAATGAAAATGTTGAACAAACTCTTAATGATGACGCAAAACGTTTTTATGAACAGTTAGAGGAAGTTAGTCGTCCACTACGTGAAGGAAGTCCGCACTTTGAGCTGTCTGTTGCAGTTAGATTACTAAGTATAAAATCTAATTGAAATATTTCTCAAGGAGCCATGGACTCTTTCATTGACCTTATGAGTGAACTAGTTGACCCTAATATCGACTTACCTGGTGATTTCTATAAGGCAAAGAGATTGGTTTCTAAGTTAGGACTTTCGTCAATGAGAATTGATTGTTGTGAAGATGGTTGCATGTTATATTATAAAGATGATGTGATGACCCAAAAGATCATCACTTGTTTTAAAAGTAAATTTTGCGTTCTGAGGCCTTAAAAACCTCTTTCTATCTCACCTCGATTTGCGTGCACAGTCTAGGCGCGTAGCCGGAAAGCCAATATGTGAAAATCTGTGAAAAATGATGAATTTTGACTTTAAAATGAATTAATTTGACTTCGATCAATATTTTGGGTAAACGGACCTGGACCCGTGATTTGACGGTCCCGGAAGGTCCGTAGGAAAAAATGGGACTTAGGCGTATGCCCAGAATCGAATTCCGAGGTCCCAAGCCCGAGAAACGAATTTTTAAAGAAAATTATTTTCTAAAATTATTTATGAGTTTTGGAAGTGAAATGTGTTTAAAACTTGATGGTATTGGGCTCATATTTTGGTTTCGACGCCCGGTACAGGTCTTATATATGATTTAGGATAAGTCTGCGAAATTTGGTAAGAAACAGACTTGAAACGACGTGAATCGGATCATATTTGAGAAAAATGGAAAATTTGAAGTTCTTGAGAAATTTCATGATTTTGATGTCAAATTCATAGTTGTCGATGTTATTTTAGTGATTTGAATGCATGAGCGAGTCCATATAATGTTTTTAGATTGGTGTGCATGTTTGGTTTAGAGCCCCGAGGGCTCGGATGAGTTTTGGATAGGCCACGGGGTAAATTTTTAGACTTAAGGAATTGCAGGCTTCAGCTGTTTCTGAGCAAGCCTGCAGGCTTCACATTTGCGAAGCCTGGCTCGCTAATGCGAGGGCTATGTCGCAATTGTGAAAGTAGCCCAGGCTAGCCTATCTCGTAATTTCGAGTGTTTTAATCGCAAATGCGATCCCTCAGCTTGTGGCCAGTCGTCGCAAATGCGACATGTTGCTCGCATTTCCCTGCTTGCAAATGCTAGCCCATTTTCGCAAATGCGAACTTAGCATAAGTTTGGGTTTGCACTGGTCGCAATTGCGACATCTGCAACCTGCAATTTTATAACTTAGCCGAAAATCTCTCATTTTTCACACTGTTTCAAAACCAAAACATTCTTGGGCGATTTTTCAAAGACGACTCTTCTTCTAAATCGATTGTAAGTCAATTTTAACTCGTTTCCTTCAATCATTAATATCTTTTCATATGATTTCAACTCAAAATCAATAATTTTCATGGGGAAATTGGGTGTTTTGGGTAGAACCTAGATTTTTCAAAAATTGGGAATTTGGACCTCGATTTGAGGTCCGATTTCAAAACAAATTATATATTTGGGTTCGTGGGGGAATGGGTAATCGGGTTTTGGTTCGAACCTCGGGTTCTGACCATGTGGGCCCGGGGCGATTTTTTGACTTTTTGGGTAAAACTTTAGAAAACTCATTTTCATGCATTAGAATTGATTTATTTAACATTTATTGATGTGATTAAGTAACTTGTGGCTAGATACGAGCGAATTGGTGGTGGAATCAAGAGGTAAAGCAATAGTAGAGGCTTGAATTGTGTTCGTGGCATCGAGGTAAGTGTTTGGTCTAACCTTAGCTTGAGAGATTAGGAGTCAAGTCCTATTTGCTATGTGGTATTTGTCGAGTATGACGTATAGGCATGGTGACGAGTATTTATACGTTGGTGTCAAGCATGCCTGTGAGTCTTATATTGTGATTATTATGACTTCGTGGTATTATCCATGCTTTGATGACGATTTCTATTGTTGGGCAAAGTTTGTGGAATTACTTGTGACATTTGAATATTGAGGAGCATTGGCTCAAGTTGTATAATGAAATGTGAAAGTATAAGTGGTAATTGATCCTTTTAGAGCATTGGCTCAAGTTGTGAAATGAGTTGAGAAGTAAAAGTGAAAAAGAGAAGAGATTCATTATATTATCTCCTTTGCCGGGAATTTGTTGTTTTTAATGTTATCTCCCTAGCCGGGATGTTGATGCTTCTTGATGTTATTCCCTTGTCGAGACTTGAGTGTTGAATTATTGTTCCCTTACCGGTATTCTTATTGTAATTTCATTTATTCTCTCGCCCCCTTAATTGTGATTGTTGTTTGGGTGAGGAAGAGTGTTAAAGCACGAAGGGTGATGTCGTGTATGATTTGTGAGGAAAGAGTGTACAACATGAAGGGTGATGCCGTGCCGTGCGATGTACCATTCCGTGCCTACTATACTGATTTTATGGTGAGGATGAGAGTAAAAGCACGAAGGGTGATGCCGTGCAGTTTATGTTGATTTTTATGGTGAGGCCGAGAGTAAAAGCACGCAGGGTGATGCCGTGCACTTGTCCTTGATTTTCCTAATTCTTGCTGATAATTGAGTTATGTTGTCCTTTACGTTTACTTACTGATTTTCTGTTGTTACTTGATTTTATTTCGATGTTATAGATTCCCTTACCCTATTTTTCCTTGTGATTTGTTGCTTGAGTGAGGAAGAGTGTAAAGCACGGAGGGTGATACCGTATATTGTTTTGGTGAGAGTGTGTTAAAGCACGAAGGGTGATGCCGTGCACTTGTCTTTGATTTCCTGATTTTTATTGATAACTGAGTTACAGTTTCTCTACATTTAATTGCTGGTTTCCTGTTGATACTTGTCGTACACCGCAACATGATTTTCCCTTCCTATTTTCAATTGTACTGTGGTGATCATCATATTTATTTGTTGTTCTTCTATTATTATCCGATGTTTCCCTGCAACATGTTTCCCCCTCCCATACTTGACTGTATGTTATTGTTCTTCTTTTCTGCTGTATATAGTTAAACTGCACAGGTTTATTTGGTAGTCTGGTCCTAACCTCGTCACTACTTCGCCGAGGTTAGGCAAGACATTTACCAGCACATGGGGTCGGTTGTGCTGATACTACACTCTGCACTCTTTTGTGCAGACCCTAGTGTTGTAGACTTCGGACCGTAGTGAGATTGTTGTTTCCGATTCATCAAGCGACTCGAGGAAGTCCTACAGGCATCTGTAGGCCTTGACGTCTCCTTCTATCTACTATACCTGTTTCTTTCATGTATTTCTAGAGACAATGTTGTATTTATTTTTTTTCAAACCTTATTTGTAGTACTCTTAGACCGTTTATGAAGTTGTGACTCCAGTTTTGGGTAGTCTTGTTTAAACAGTTGTATTGGTTATACTTAGTAATTTTATTATTTTTCTCCCGCTTGATATAATTTCTGTTGTCTTTAAGTTATTTCTCATAATTTCTTGTAAAGGATTAAAATGGGAAAAAAGGTAATTTGTTCAAACAGTCGACTTGCCTAGCTCACACTAGTAGGCGCCATCACAAATCCCGAGGGAGGTAAATCCAGGTCGTGATAGATGATGCAACTTTAGACAGTTGTAAATTTTTCGAAAAACCTCGTTTCAAGAGGCTATCCAGCGAGAATATGGTCGCTATCAAGGCGATGAATTATTTACCTCTTATACCTAGGTTAAAGAGGTTATATGCATCGATGAGTTCTGCTCCTCAAATGAGATGACACTTTTAAAATAAAAGACCACCTGGTATTATGCGTCATACTTCAGATGAAGAAGCTTGGAAGAACTTTGATAGGACATATCTGTAACGACCTGGCCTATCATTTTAAGAATTTGCACTCTGATCCCCTATTAATTGCATTCCCCATTTTTATTTCTTCTATTTTGATTTGTCGGGATGTTCGGTTTTGAGTTTCGGAGGGTTTTGGGACACTTAGTTCCTAAATGAGAGCTTAAATGATGAAAATTTGATCGTAGTCGAAACAATGTGAAGACGACCTCGGAATGGAAATCAAATGGTTCTGTTTGCTCCGTTGGGTGACTTCGGGCTTAGGGGCGTGATCGAATTGTGTTTTGGAGGTCCGTAGCTAATTTAAGCTTGAAATGCCGAAAAGTTGAATTTTGAAGTTTCCGGTTCGATAGTAAGATTTTAATCTGAGGGTCGGAATGAAATTCCGGAAGTTAGAGTATCTCCGTAGTGTTGAATGTGATGTGTGTGCAAAATTTCAGGTCAATCAGACGAGGTTTGATGGACTTTTTGATCGAAAGCATATTTTTAGAGTTTTGGGATTTTTAGGCTTGAATCCGTGGTTGATTCGTCGTTTCGATGTTGTTTTAGGTGTTTTAAGGATTGTTGTAAGTTTCGACAATGGTATTAAACTTGTTGGTGCTTTTGGTTGAGGTCCCAGGGGCCTCGGAATGATTTCGGATGGTTGACAGAAGGATTTTGGAGTTAGGAGTTGCAGCTTCAGCTGCTAGTTTTCTATCATAATCGCACCTGCGAGTGTGGGACCGCAGGTGCGGCGCCGCAGAAGCGGATTTGTGGTCGCATAAGCAGAAATGAGGAAGGGGCCAGGAACCACATAAACGACATAAGTACCGCACCTGCGTGACCGCAGATGCAGATTTTGGGTCGCAGGTGCGGCGAAGAAGTTTTAAGCGAGAACCGCAGAAACAGTTCCCCAACCGCAGAAGCGGTATCGCGGATGCTATTTTTGGACCGCAGATGCGGGATTACTGGGCAGAACATATAAATAGTTGCCTTCGTGAATTTGAGCTATTTTTTCACCATTTTCATCTGGAAAGTGAGCTTTTGGGGAGGTTTTTGAGAGGGAATTCAAGGGAACTTCGAGGAGGTAAGATTCTTAGAACCTAAACTCGTTATTGGAGTGAATTTATCATTATAAGCATGAAAATTTAAGGAAAATTAGTGGTAATTTGGGGGTTAGGCTTGACTAATTAGAGATCTTTGAATGATGATATGAGGGACCATTTGAGGTCTGATTTTGGTACTTTTGGTATGACTGAACTCGTGAGAGTGTGACGATTCTGGAAATATAAATTTTACCCGATTCCAAGACATGGTCCCGAGGGGCATTTTGGTCATTTTACTTAAGTTTGCGTATTAGCTTAGAATTTAATTATAGCATCAGTTACTTGAAGAGTTATTTACATTATGCAATTGAATTGAATAGATTTGGGTCATTTGGAGTCGAGTACTCATGGCAAGAACGTGGTTTCGGGTTGATTTTGAGCTGGTTCGATGTAAGTGGCTTGCCTAACCTTGTGTGGGGGACCTTCCCCTTAGGATTTAGTATTATTGATAATTGAAATGCCTTGTACGTAAGATGAAGAGTACGTACTTATGCTAATCGTTGGAAATCCAGTTTCCATTAAGTAATTACTAATATGTTTTCTTTCCTGTTTTTACTACTTGAACTATTAAGCATGTTGTTAGCTTAGGAAAACATGTCTAAGTGATTTAATTGTTTTATTTGCTCAAGATGCTTTACCTAAATTCTGTGCAGCATGCTAGGCTAGACTTACTTGTTTGCCTTAATATGAAATTTGACATTTCTGAATATTTTCCTGTTGCTGCTGTGTATTTACATTGGGACTACGGATGTGGGATTCCAGTAGCTCCCCTTTGTCTGTTTACATTTGGGACTATGGATGTGGGATTCCGGTAGATCCCCCTACACAGTTATGTGGAACTACGGGACTGCACCTGGTAGATTCCCCCAGTACTGGGTATTTACATTTGGGACTACGGAACGGGATTCCGGTAGATCCCTGCGCACTATGAGTTGGACTACGGGATGGTATCCCGGGAGACCTATTGGATATGTATATTTGGGACTGCAGGACGGTCCTAGAAGATCCCCGATTGTTATTATTTGGTGTTGAGCTGTATTTCCTTCTGTGTTTACTTTGCCTCTGTAATAGTTGTCGTTGTCCCTTATATCCTATGTTACTTTTACTGTTGTACTTATTTATACTGCTCTGTCCTACACTATCGAACTTTATATTTTATTTAACCTTAGTAGGGCCCTGACCTTCCTCGTCCGACCGAGGTTAGGCTTGGCACTTACTGAGTATTGCTGTGGTGTACTCATGCCCTTTCTGTGCATGGTTTTAATGTGCAGATCCAGGTACTTCGACTCCGTCCTATCACCCTTGAGGCGAGGCGACTGCTCCAGAGACTTCGAGGTATATCTGCCGCATCCGCAGACTAAGGAGTCCCTTTCTATTCTCACTTTTAAGTATTAGCCCTTCTGTATTTCTTTTCTTTGTTAGATATTCTGGAGTCAAAGGCTTGTGGTTTCATGATATTCCGAGTTTTGAGAAAGTGTATTAGTTTTGAGAAGTTATATTGTATATGTCGGGCGGCATTTTAAATACTGTTTCATTCAGTTATTTTGGCTTTTAATTATTTCTTCCGCAAGTTTTGTCTATTTTCTGCATTTGTTATGCTTACCTAGTCATAGAGACTAGGTGACATCACGACAGTTCACGGAGGACGGACTAGGGTTGTGACAAGTATCTGGCAAAAAGATCTTAATTTGCGCCAGAGGAGGTGGTTAGAGTTGCTGAAGAGCTATGGTTGTGACGACCCGACCCGTCGTCTCATGAGTTACCGCTTCGTTTCCCCCATTTCTGCTTCTTTATGCTTCGTTATTCGTATATTATGTGTTCGAGTTGATTTGGTTTGTGTTGGAGTGGAATTTGGTAAGAAATGGGACACTTAGTCTCTTTTAAGAAGGGTTAGGTTGGAAAAGTCAACCGGATGTTGACTTATGAGTTAGAGGGATCGGATGTGAGTTTCGATCGTTCGGTTAGATTCGGGAGGTGATTTTCGGGTTAGGAGTGTGATCGGAAGTGCTTTTGGAGGTCCAGTGTAGAATTAGGCTTGAATTGACAAAGTTAGTATTTTGGCAAATTCCGGTTGATAGGTGAGATTTTGATCCGAGGGTCGGAATAAACTCCGAGAGTTGTTGTAGCTTTGTTATGTGATTTGGGATGTGTGTGTAAAATTTCAGGTCATTCGGAGGTGGTTTGGTTGGATTTTTTATCAAATGCGTGTTTCGAAAGTTTTTGGAAAACTTAGGCTTGAATTCGATATGAATTGATGGTTTTGGTGTTGTTTGAGGTATTTTGATGATTGGAACAAGCTTGGATGATGTTTTAGGATGTGTTGGTACTTTTGGTTGAGGTCCCGGGGGAGTGATTTCGGATGGCTAACGGGAAGTTTTGAACTTGGGAGAATTGCAGAAAATGCAGCAGCAAGTGCAGGCAGATTTTGGCCTTCGCGATCGCGTAGAAGGAGTTTGGGTGGCCCTGAGTTTGTGCTTCACGTTCGCGCCTGGTGTCTCGTGTTCGTGGAGGGTTCTTGTGGTTGTTCTTCGCGTTCGCGTGTTAGGTGTCGCATTCGCGTAGTGGAAGTTTAGAGCGTGAAGGTCCAGGAGTTAATGCTCTTTGCGTTCGCGGGAGTGGGGCCATATTCGCGTAGATTCAGAGGTCTAAGGAATCGCGTTCGCGGGTGTGGTGCCGCGTTCGCGAAGGGTCAGTTTTGGTCAAAGTAAAATTGTGCATCGCAAACGCATAAGTTTGACCGTGTTCGCGAAGAAGAAATTCCAGGAGCTGGGCAGAAGGTTTTTAAACATTTCATCCGCAAGTCTTAGCCATTTTTCCACCATTGTTGAGTATTTTGAGAGATCTTTGGGAGAAATTTAAGAGAGATTCAAAGAGAATTGCTTGGAGGGTAAGATTTATGAACCTCAAACATGATTCTATTGTGAAATTAACCTAGAAATTCATGGAAATTTAGCCAAAAATGGAAGAACTAGGGCTTGGGATTTTGAGATTTTAAATTGGGATTTGAAGGGCCATTTGAGGTCGGATTTGAGAACTTTTGATATGTATGAACTCGTGGGGAGATAAGGAATCTAATGATGGGAAAATTTTTGAGTTTCGAGAAGTGGGGCCGGGGCTCGGGTTTTGCTAATTTCGGGATTTTTGATATTTTCGATTGTTTTCGCTTGGGCTTTGTTCCCTTAGCATATTGTGATTCACTCTAGTTTTGGTCAGATTCGACGCGCGAGGAGGCCGATTTGAGAGGCAAGGGCACAACGAGTTAGAGCTTTAGCCGTTTTGAGGTGAGTAATGAATGTAAATGATATCCTAAGGGTTTGAAACCCCGGATTTGCACATCGTAGTTCTATATTGAGGTGAGACACGCGCTTGATGATGAGTGTAGGGTCGTTTACTATTGGGGATCCGTCCCGAGTGATGCTTTTGCCGCGTATTTGATTGAAGCTTAATTGTTATCATCATTATTTGGATTGATTGCCATATTTGGGCTTCGTGCCAACTATTTGAACCCTTCTGGGAGTTTTCATCACTATTTCCTCACTATTTTGATTTACTATTTGAACTCAGTTGTACCGTTTTCTAATGTTTTACAACTCAGCCACTTGTACTCGATTTTTGAAACTAAAAGATCTATTAAATGATGTTTTGGGTTGAGAATTACTGTTTTACTATTGCCCGAGGGACTTATATGATTTCTGGACTGAGTATGGCCACGGTCCAGATGTGTGGATATTATGGGATCGGGTTGCGCGCTGCAGTAGTGTTATACTGAGATTGATATGAGGCAGAGGGCCTAGATTTGATACCACGAGATGGCTTGATATTGCGCTTGGGCCGTAAGGGGCCTTCTCGGAGTCTGCACACCCCCAGTGAGCGCCGTCAACGATAAATAAATGGATCGGGTTGCACGCCGCAACGGGTACCATAGGGCACCGTTCTATGTGTTGATTTTCTTTATATGTACGTCACTTATCTGCTTATCTGTTGTAGCATTTCCACATTTTGATTTCATTGGTTTATCGCTTTCTTATTACTTGTTTTAAATTGCCGCAGTATAGATTACTCTGTGTTTCTCCATGATTTCTTATTCTCAGTCATTATTTATGCTTATTACTCACTGGGTTGGAGTACTCACATTACTCCCCGTACCTCGCGTGCAGATCCAGGTGCATCTGAGGCTGAGTGAGGATTCTCAATCGAGCAGCTCATATCCGGAGCATCGAGGTAGCTACATGGCGTCTGCAGCCCTGATCTCTTCCTTCTATCCTTTATTTTATCCGTATTTTCTAGATTGATATGTATTCGGTTGATAAACTTGTAATAGAGGCTCAAACGTGTGACACTGGATCTATATAGGCTATGTAATTGTATTATCATTTGCAATTCCGCATATTTAACTCTTGTTTCAGACTTTTTATACGGTGATTTGGTAATTTAAATGTGTTAGCTAATAATGAATTATATAAGAAATAGGTTGAGGTTATTAATTGGACAGGCTTGCTTAGCAGTGTCTTGGGCGCCATCACGACCGGGGTTGGGGTTGTGACAATGATATCACTATTTTGTATCACCCGGGCAAGGCCAATGTGGTGGCCGATGCTTTGAGTCGCCGGGAAGAGAGTTTGGGGAGTTTGGTTTATTTACCAGCATCGGAGAGGCCTATGGCTATGGATGTTCAGGCCTTAGCCAGCCAGTTTGTGAGATTGGATCTTTCGGAGCCAGTCGGGTTCTAGCTTGCGTGGTTTCTCGGTCTTCCTTATTTGATCGTATCAGAGAGCATCAGTATGATGACCCTCATTTGCTTTTCCTCAAGGACAAGGTTCATCACGGTGATTCCAGAGATGTGACTATTGGTGATGACGGTGTATTGAGGATGGAGGGTCGGATTTGTATACCTAATGTTGACGGGCTTCGGGAGTTGATTCTGGAGAAGGCCCACAGGTCGTGGTATTCCATTCATCCAGGTGCCGCGAAGATATGTCAGGATTTGAGGTAGCACTACTGGTGGAGGCGGATGAAGAAAGACATAGTTGGATTTGTAGCTCGGTACCTTAACTGTTAGCATGTGAAGTATGAACATCAGAGACCGGGTGGGTTGCTTCAGCAGATAGAGATTCCGGAGTGGAAGTGGGAGCAGATCACCATGGACTTTGTAGTTGGGCTCCCAGCTTGGAAGGAGTTCATCCGGTATTTCATGTTTCGATACTCCGGAGGTATCACGGCGATCCGTCGCACGTATTGGATTTCAGTTCAGTCCAGTTGGAAAAGGATCTATCTCATGTTGAGGAGCCAGTGGCAATATTGGACATGCAGGTTAGGAAGTTGATGTCAAAGAACACTGCATCGGTAAAGGTTCCGTGGCAGGATCAGTCGGTCGAGGAGGCGACCTGGGAGACCGAGCAGGATATGCACAACAGTTACCCTCATCTTTTCACTACTTCAGGTATGTCTCTATGCTCGTTCGAGGACGAACGAATGTTTAAGTGTGGGAGGATATAACGCTCTGATCCCCTATTAACGGCTTTCCTCAATTTTATTTGTGCTATTTTGATTTGCCGGGATGTTCAATTTTGAGTTTCAGAGAGTTTTGGGACACTTAGTTCCTAAATGAGAACTTAAGTGATGGAAATTTGACCGCAGTCAGAACAGTATGAAGACGTCATCAGAATGGAAATCCAATGGTTCTATTAGATCCATTGGGTGACTTCGAGCTTAGGGGCGTGATCGGATTGTATTTTGGAGATCCGTAGCTAATTTAGGCTTGAAATGCCGAAAGGTCGAATTTTGAAGTTTCCGGTTCGATAGTGAGATTTTGATCTGAGGGTCAGAATGGAATTCCGGAAGATGGAGTAGATCTGTAGTGTTGAGTGTGACGTGTGCGCAAAATTTTAGGTCAATCGGACGAGGTTTGATGGACTTTTTGATTGAAAGCGTATTTTTAGAGTTTTGGAATTTTTAGGTTTGAATCCGTGGTTGATTCATCATTTCTATGTTGTTTTAGGTGTTTTAAGGATTGGTATATGTTTAGACAGTGGTATTAGACTTGTTGGTGCTTTTGGTTGAGGTCCTAGGGGCCTCAGGATGATTTCAGATGGTTGACGGAAGGATTTTGGAGTTTGCAGTTACAGCTTCAGCTGCTAGTTTTCTGTCATAATCGCACCTACGAGTGTGGGACCGCAGGTGCGGCACCGCAGAAGGCTTGTGGTTTCATGAGATTCCGGATTTTGGGAAAGTGTATTAATTTTTGAGAAGTTGTATTTTATATGCCGAGCGGAACTTTAAATACTGTTTCATTTTGTTATTTTGGCTTTTAATTATTTCTTTCACAAGTTTTGTCTATTTTCCGCATTTGTTTGGCTTACCTAGTCATAGAGACTAGGTGCCGTCACGATAGTTCACAGAGGGCGAACTGGGGTCGTGACAATATCCAGATTTTGCTAGTGAACCAAGGAACACTCAGTTAGGTCTGTGTGCGGATGGCTTCACGCCTTTTTCTGTATCTGCGACACCATATTCATGTTGGCCTGTCTTTCTTACACCTTATAATCTATCACCCGAGTTGTGCATGAATAGTCCATATATATTCTTAAATTGTATTATCACCGGTCCACGTAATCCAAAAAGTTTGATTGATGTATATTCGCAACCTTTGATTGATGAGCTAAACAATTGTGGTATGATGGTGTTGAAACATATGACATATCAACCAAGCAGAATTTCAATTTGCGTGCTAATTTAATGTGGACTATTAATGATTTTCCTGTGTATGGAATGTTGTCTGGGTGGATGACTGCTGGGAAGCTAGCTTGTCCTTACTGCATGAAAAATAGTAAAGCGTTTACTTTGAAACATGGCCGAAAGCAATCATGGTTTGATTGTCATCGTCAATCTTGCCTCATGATCATGAGTTTAGAAGGATGAAAACTACATTCAAAAAGAATAAAATGGAATATATGATTCTCCACCTCCGATACTTTCAGGTGGGGAAATTTCGGAGAGGGTCCAGAACTTCAGTAAAGTTACTGAAGCTCTACCTTATAGATTCCCCGAATATGGTGTTACTCATAATTGGACGAAAAGGAGTATATTTTGGGAGTTGCCTTATTGGAAGGATAATCTTCTCCGTCACAACCTTGATGTCATGTATATTGAGAAGAATTATTTTGACAATTTGTTCAACACAGTGATGGATGTTAAAGGTAAGACAAAGGATAACCCGAAGGCTAGAATGGACTTACAAGAATATTGCAAACGACCTGAATTATACTTGCAGACAGCAAACAATAGTAAGATATTCAATCCCAAAGCAAGTTACACATTCACTTTAGAGGAAAGACGGCAAATTTGTGATTGGGTTACGAAATTGAAGATGCTTGAGCGTTATGCATCGAATCTTGGGAAAAAAGTTGATATGGAGGTACAGAAGTTGAGCCATTTGAAAAGTTACGACTGTCATGTTTTCATGGAGACCTTAGTGCCTATTGCATTTTGTGGTTTGCCTGAAAGAATCTGAAAACCCATCACAAAGATTAGTTTATTTTTCAAAGACTTGTGTTCTACCACATTAAGGGAAGAAAACCTACTCCCGACGGATCAGAACATTCGTGTAACTTCTAATAAGATGGAAAAGATATTTCCATGTGGTTTTTTGATGTGATAGAACACCTTACAATCTACCTTGTACACGAGGCACGACTTGGAGGGCATGTTGATCAATGCAGATGGATGTATCCCTTTTAGAGGTAATATTATAAGTTTTATGTAATTTTCTGTTTTATTTGAATGTTCTTGGCTAACATGACATTATGTAGGACAATTGACAAATGCAAACAATTTGTTAAGCAGAGGAATAAGATTAAAGAATCTATATGCGAAACTTATCTTGCAAAGGAAACTGCTCATTTTTGTTCTTATTATTTTGAGAGTAACGTGCCATGTTCTAGGAATAGGCCCAATAGGAACATGGTCGAATGTGTGAATGATCCATTATATCCGTCAATGTCCATATTCAATCAGTCATGCCGATGTTCTACGGATGTTAGAAAGAGAAGTTTGAGTGATATGGAGTACAAGTCAGCTACACTTCATGTGTTGCTAAATTGTCCCGAAGTTGTACTATTTCTCAAGTAAGTATTGATTACTACTAAAAATATTTGATGTGTTACAGTCACTTCATGGGTCAATTTGGCCATGATGCTGTATATACGAGATTTGATACGTGGTTCAAACAATTTGTAAGTTTATCCTGATAATGTTCTAACACTATGTAGGTAAATAATATTTATAAGTTATGCTAACTTATGAATTTTTTTAACACTATATAGGTAAATGATCCAAATAATGGTGTAAATCAATTTTTGATAGATATATCTTGGGGACCTGGGCTTCAGGTCACAACAATGTCTAAGTACGTAGTGAATGGTTATAAGTTCCATACAGAGGATTGCTCTCAAAATAAAAATAGCAACAACAGCGAGGTGTGGGTTCAAGGTGGTGATGGCAACCAGGTTGGAGATATTAATTACTATGGTGTGCTCAAAGAAATAATAGAACTAGAATATACAGGTTGGCCATATAAGAAATTGATACTCTTTAGATGCAAGTAGTTTGACCCAAATCCAACAAGAGGTACAAGAGTACACAACCAATATAATATAATTGAGGTTAATCATACGAGGGAGTATGATCGCTATAATCCTTTCATAATTGTACATAATGTTAGGCAAGGGTATTATGCTCCTTATCCATTGCGGCGGGATAAGTCCGATTGGTGGGTTGTAATAAAAACTAAGCCTGTAGGTAGGGTGGACGTCGAGAATGTGTTAGATGTTGCATATCAAAACGATATCTCCAATGTTCACCAAATAGTGGATGATCAGCTAGAAAATGATTAGGAACATCCTGAACCATATTGAAAGAAGTTGATATAAATAAAGTAACAATTATAGAAAATGAGGACGAAGAATCAATTGATGAAGCTCAAACAAGTGAGGACGAAGAATTCTCGGACGAGGAACAATACGTCGATGAGCTTTAAAAAGTTGGGTTTTTAAATAATTCTCGTTTTATAGCTAGTTTCTTATACGTTTCAATCTAAATATGTATTATATTATGCAGATGGCAGGCAAGGGTCAAGGTAACAATGACCCTAATGGTTCTCGGGGTTGAGAAAAGGCTAGGAAGGGAAAGAGGAGGGTAGAAAATAATACTCCATCTTTTCCACCCTCTTCAGAGATGTCTATGCCCATGTCTTATCCTCCACCCCATGTCTATACTGAGCTGCCATAGCATCACGATCCCTACACCTTCATGCAGACACTAGGCCTTTTATCACAAGGCTATAGGACTATACGTCCGACATACAGTCCAACTGCCTCACAACCATGTGGATCACAGCTATTTGCATCGCATGGATCACATCCATCCATGTCACAACCACATGGATCACAGCCACTCGGGTCACAACCATCAGTATCACAGCCACTTGGGGTCCATCCAGCTATGTCGCAGTCACAGGGATTGCAACCATCTTCATCAGGGACTCCATCTATTTCAGGCCTTCACCTGCGAGGTAGTAGCTCTGAGCCCCCTATGCCGTCCATACATGCCTCTGATATACATGCTTCGGACGATGATGCTGATGATGACGAGGAGGTGCATTATGATCAATATGGCAGGATCATCATAGTCCCTGAGGGTGATGGGTAAGAGTTATTTGTTATTTTTGCGTTTATTGTTTTGTAAAGTTTTTAATAAGATATTAATGTATTTTTATTGTTAAATTGCAGGTTCATCCTGAGTAATAAGACTACGGGGATAATCACCAAAGCCATCAGAAAGCTTTATGATAGCCATTATGTGACTTGGACTGATTTCCCCTTCTCGCTGAAGGAGTAAATTTTCAATTAATTTAAGGTATAAATATTCTTTTAAGCAGTTTAATAATTTATATTTATGATATTTTCATATAATATTTAACTTTTGAAATACAGAGCAAGTGTGTATGGGAACACCGCTATAGCGCGGAAGTAGCTGCAAATTTTTATCCCAAAGCTCGCAAGTGATTGTCGCATACTTTCTCTGAAGCTAGAAAGAAGAACAAGAAGTCTGACTGGTTACTTCAAAATTTATGGGATGATTTGCAACGGCAATGGCTTACCGCAAAGTTCTTAGAGAAGAGTGAAAAAGGAAAGAAAGCTCGCGCATCTGAGAAGGGAGGCTCCTTGCACACTGGAGGTGTGATCAGCCTAGTGACAATAAAAAGAAGATTGGTACATAATTGCTTAAATAATTTTAATTTCAAAGTATATCTATTCTGTTTATTAACTGAATTAATTTGTTTTCAGGAAAAGAAGTTGGGGCGTCCAATGAACCATGATGAGTTATTCCAGAAGACGCATATTGTAAATAAGAAGAAAGAGACGGATCAAGAAAGGTGGGTCGAGGACCGGGCCTCGACTGTATATGTAAGCTTTCACTTTTCATTAAGTATTTTAATTTACTTTTATACAAATTTTGAAATACTAATTCAATTTAAATTTTCGTATAGGGTCGCTACCAAACTAACATGGAGGAATTCATCCGCACTCAACCAGCTGGTGAATCGGGTGAGGCAACCCAACCTTCGGACGAGGATACTGAAAGAAAATGGATGGAGTCTGCTGGTGGTCCAAGATGGGGGAAGGTATACGGGCTTCCTACTAAAAAGGTCCATCGCTATAAGTGTGGAATGCAAGGAATAGGGACTTCCTCGCAAGGCGAGCAACTTAATGGGGAGAGCCTCTTCGTTGTGCAGGAGACTGTGACAAAGCTCACATCCGAGCTAGAAGTGGCCAAGGAAAGAGAAAGGGTTAGAGATGCTCTATTCCTTAGCATGCAAGCTTAGATCAGAACTCTCCTATCTACTGGAGCTTTTCCGTTGCCCCGGTCTCGTGAATCATCGCCAGAGGCTCAACCTACACGTGATCGTTTCCCCCATCCTCCCCGTGATCGTTCCTTCCGTCCTCCCCATAATCGTTCCTCCCGTCCTCCCAGTGATCGTTCTTCCCGTCCTCCACAAGACCCTTCTCGATACCGTCTTATAGATGAAAGTTTATCAGACGGTGATGACGATGTTGTATAAAATACTCCTTGACTTTTATATATTTTGAACTAGACAAATAGAACCCGTTTTGAACTAGTTGTAATAAGTTTTAACTTGGTTTTGAATTTTGTAGTTCTAGTGAACTTTAATTTGTTGGTTTTAATATATTTATTGAATTGTGATGTTGTTGTTGTTATGTTGTTGTTGTTATTGTTGTTGTTGTTGTTGTTGTTGTTGTTGTTGTTGTTGTTGTTGTTGTTGTTGTTGTTGTTGTTGTTGTTGTTGTTGTTGTTGTTGTTGTTGTTGTTGTTGTTGTTGTTGTTATTTAGAGATTTTGGTATGCTGGCAGGTTGTGTAGCTGCCAAAACAGACATTTTATGCCAAAATTAAAACCTAGAAAATCGACCAAAGTTGGTCGGATTCTAATTAAAAAAATATTTTTTGTTGATTAGCGCCTAAGGTTGGTCGCTTAAGTTTAAAAAAAATAAAAAACAAAAAATTACCGACCAAAGTTGGTCGGTTAATGAACAAGGATTACCCAAATTTCAACTTTACCGACCAACTTTGGTCGGTATGGTTAAATTTTATTTTTTTAAAAGAAATATATATTTTATTTTACCGAGCAACTTTGGTCGCTAATTTTTAAATTTTAATAATTAATAAAATAACGTAATTTAAATACACCGACCAACTTTGGTCGGTAAAATTAAATTATTAAAATATGTTATTGATCAAAGTTGGTCGGTATGTGCTTTAAATTGTACAGTTGGTCCTTTTACCTTTGCGAGCAACCTTGGTCGGTAATTAGCGACCAACCTTGGTCGGATACTAAAACGACCACCAAAATAGCGACCAAGCGTGTTTGGACGCGTTTTGGTCGGTGATTGCCAAAATCGACCAACGTTGATCGGTTTTTATGATCGCCAATTGCCGGATTTCTAGTAGTGTTTATTTAAGATCAATATAATGACATTATGAACCAACGTCCTTTACGTTTGGATCTTAACTAAAATAGCCCCTATTTTAACGAAATGAACAATAATTCCTACAGCTATTAGCTACGGTGGCGAACTTAGGAATTTCTCCAAGAGTGTTCAGACTTGAAGAAGTAAAACAAATTCTCGACAAAAAGTATTCAATATATGTTGTATATATCTAAAATCAATATTTTACTTGTATACATAGTGTAATTTTTCATAATATTTTGACGAATGGTGGTCAATTGACCTCCATTAAAAAAAGGTGGCATCGCCCCTGATTAGCAAGTACTTCCTATGTTTCAATACTTGTCACAAAATTTAAGAAAGAAAAAAAAGACTTTTGAAACATGTGACCCTACAAGCTTAAGAGGCAAAAACTTTGCGGGACCGTAACATTTTTGTGGTTATAAAAGCTTCTCAGTAACGTAAAGTGGGTAAAATGAAAAATTTAAAGTTAAATTATTTTCAAATATAGAAATGTGTCATTCTTTGTTAAACAAACTAGTAAGAAAAATATATCATTTAAATTGAAACAGAGGGAATATTGCATATTTGGTCCAAGATAACAAGACCGTGTATTCTTTTCTTTATGATATATTTTTCAAACCGTAATGAAAATTTTATAAGACTACTAAATATATGTATATATACATATAGTTCGAGATGAAAACCAGTGGATACAGGCATAGCTGTTGCCTGAAAGCTGCATCCATTCAGAATGAAATACTCAGGTTACATCCATTTTGGAACCCCATTATATATCAACTCAAGATTGCATTAATGCAACTTAATTACTATTTTAAAGGGGGTATATAAAAGTTTTAACAATCCGAATAAATCATAAGCCAAGAATGATTACTCAGCCTGAGAACTTCACTTCACATCCATCAAATCCAACACCCGAACAAATCTTAATTTAACTAGTAAAAGGTAAAGGATTTGATCGTTTCCATGCGTTCATTTCTGGATGAACAATGAACTCCAAAGACGTTGTTTCCTCGGAGTCTAACATTTTAATCTTATCCGGCCGATATTCAGAGTGATCTAGTTGTTTAACCAAATCATCATGAATATAAACGCATAACCGCGATTGCTTGGATACAAATGTGTTGAAATTGGCAAAATGTTTGTCCCACACCGGTGGGAAAACAAAAGTTGGGGGGATTTTTCCCCTATAAAAGAAGGCCTAATGTTTAGGATTTAAACACACCTCTCATTTGCCTTCTCATCTGTTTAAGGCATTTGTATCTTCTCTCTTTAGTATTATTTCACTTGTATTTTTGGAGTGGAATAAAATATTGGTTGTGTCCGAGGAGTAGGCAAAATTAGCCGAACCTCGTAAATTCTGGTGTTCCCTTTATTGTTGTTTTATTGTCTTATTTATTATTTGGTGGCTGTCATAATTTTTGGTATAGTAGTTGTGACTTATTCACACTATATACATTTGGCTTCCGCAACAATTGGTATCAGAGCCAAGGTACTGTCTAAGTATGCTCTGTGGTTGCAGCATAGTCTGATCTTCCACATCAGAAAAGATTTATCTTGGTAACTGAGTCAAGGTTCTGTCTGAGTATGCTCTGTAGTTGCAGCTTAGTCTGATCTTCTACATCAGAAAGGAAATAATCTTGATTTGTGTCGTCAGTTATTAAATAATATTTGTGTCAAATATGGGAGATAATAAACAAGAAGAATCTACATCAAGTGTCAACAATACGTCATCATTGGCATCTTCGCTTATGACAAGAATTGTGTCAAATGCGAAATTTGCGGTAGAAATTTTTGACGGGTCCGGGCATTTTGGGATGTGGCAAGGCGAGGTTCTAGATGTCCTTTTTCAACAAGGGCTAGATCTGGCCATTGAAGAAAAGAAACCAGATGTTATTGGAGAAGAAGATTGGAAGATTCTCAACCGTGTTGCTTGCGGTACCATTCGATCCTACCTTGCTAGAGAGCAGAAATATCCATACACAAAGGAAACTTCTGCAAGTAGATTATGGAAAGCACTGGAGGATAAATTTTTGAAGAAAAACAGTCAAAATAAATTGTACATGAAGAAGAGACTGTTTCACTTCACCTATGTTCCTGGTACCACGATGAATGAACATATCACCAGTTTCAATAAGTTGGTCACAGATTTGCAAAATATGGATACAACTTATGATGATGGTGACTTGGCCTTAATGTTGTTGGCGTCACTTCCTGATGAGTACGAGCACCTTGAAACTACTCTACTCCATGGAAATGACGAAGTTTCTCTCAGAGAAGTTTGTTCGGCTTTGTACAGCTATGAACAAAGAAAGCGAGAAAAACAGAAGGGCGGAGAAGGAGAAGCACTATTTGTGAGGGGTCATCCTCAAAATCAAACGAGGACAAAGAAGGGAAGATCCAAGTCAAGATCCAGACCCAGCAAAGATGAATGTGCCTTTTGTCGAGAAAAAGGGCACTGGAAGAAAGACTGTCCGAAGTTGAAGAATAAGGCCAAACATAACAATGGAAAGGCTATTATGGATTCAAATGTAGCTGATTGTGATGATTCAGACTTCTCATTAGTTACAACAGAGTCATCAACATCATCAGACATATGGTTGATGGACTCGGCTTGTAGCTATCATATGTGTCCCAACAGGGACTGGTTCGTGGAATTTCAAGAAGGAGAATATGGAGTCGTCCACACAGCGGATAACAGCCCTCTTACCTCATATGGCATTGGTTCAATACGATTAAGGAACCATGATGGAATGATCAGAACATTAACAGATGTTCGATATGTACCGGATTTGAAGAAGAATCTCATCTCTGTGGGAGCCCTAGAATCAAAAGGGTTCAAAATCATTGCAGAAAATGGAGTGATGAGAGTATGCTCCGGTGCACTAGTGGTAATGAAGGCTAATCGGAAGAATAATAATATGTACCGCTATCGTGGCAGTACAGTTATTGGGACAGCGACAGTGACATCCAGTGACGACAAAGAGGCAGAAGCAACCAAGCTATGGCACATGCGCTTGGGACATGCTGGAGGAAAATCCTTGAAAACTCTATCAGATCAAGGATTGTTAAAAGGAGTCAAGGCTTGCAACTTGGAGTTTTGTGAGCATTGTGTCAAAGGGAAACAGACAAGGGTTAAATTTGGTACAGCGATCCATAATACTAAAGGCATTTTGGATTATGTACACTCTGATGTTTGGGGTCCTTCCAAAACACCTTCATTGGGTGGGAAGCACTATTTTGTAACCTTTGTTGATGATTTTTCTCGAAGAGTGTGGGTGTATACAATGAAAAACAAAGATGAAGTGCTAGGAATTTTTCTCAAATGGAAGACGATGGTGGAAAATCAAACAGGCAGGAGGATCAAGTGTATTCGCACAGACAATGGAGGTGAATACAAAAATGATCATTTCAATAAGGTCTGTGAAAATGATGGCATCGTCCGACACTTCACTGTTAGACATACACCACAACAGAATGGAGTGGCAGAACGTATGAACCGGACCTTGCTGGAGAAGGTACGGTGTATGTTGTCCAATGCTAGCTTGGGCAAAGAATTTTGGGCTGAGGCAATTACATATGCATGCCACCTCATTAATCGTCTACCATCTGCTGCTATTGATGGCAAGACACCATTTGAAAAATGGTATGGAAAACCTGCTGTAGATTATAACTCTTTGCACGTGTTTGGCTCAACTGCATATTATCATGTGACGGAGTCAAAATTGGATCCAAGGGCAAAGAAGGCTATTTTTATGGGAATTACTTCTGGAGTCAAAGGATATCGCTTATGGTGTCCTATGACAAAGAAAGTAATATTCAGCAGAGATGTTACCTTTGATGAATTTGCTATGGTAAATAAGGTAACAGAAGATACCAAACAAAATGAAGGTGCTTCTAAGCAGGTGGAGTTTGAGGGAAAATTTATTTTTCCTACACAAGAAGCAGAGGAGGAAACAAATGAAGATTACCCTCTGGAAGGAGAGCCAGTAGAGGAGATTCCAACTCAGGAATCTCAACAACAACTTGAATCAATAGCAACCAGCAGGCCAAAAAGAACAATAACGAAACCTGTTCGTCTCATAGAGACGGTTGCTTGTGCAACCTCAATTGTAGCTGATGATGTTCCTACTACTTATAAAGACGCTGTCCAAAGTTCAGAAGAAGATAAGTGGAGGATTGCCATGAATGATGAAATACAGTCCCTTCATCAGAATCATACATGGAGATTGGCCAATCTCCCGAAGGGAAAGAAAGCAATTGGGTGCAAATGGGTATTTGCAAAGAAGGAAGGATTTCCTAACCAAGTAGATGTTCGCTACAAAGCAAGATTGGTGGCCAAAGGATATGCTCAAAAGGAGGGAATTGATTACAATGAAGTGTTTTCTCCAGTTGTAAAACATTCCTCCATTAGAATTATGTTGGCTTTGGTAGCACAATTGGATTTGGAACTAGTTCAGATGGATGTAAAAACTGCATTTTTACATGGAAACTTGGAGGAGGAAATCTACATGACTCAGCCAGAAGGATTCAAAGTTGCTGGAAAAGAAAATATGGTGTGCAAACTTGAAAAATCGTTGTACGGATTGAAACAATCTTCTAGACAATGGTACAAGCGATTTGACGAGTTTATGTTGCGGCAAGGGTACAAGAGAAGCAAATACGATCATTGTGTGTATTTGCACAAGCTTAAAGATGGTTCCTTTGTATATCTTCTCCTATATGTTGATGATATGTTGATAGCTTCCAAGAATTCGGAAGAAATTGATAAGTTGAAGATTCAACTGAAGAAGGAGTTCGAGATGAAGGATCTGGGTGAGGCAAAGAAAATTCTTGGCATGGAGATAATTAGAGATAGACGTTCAAAGAAACTCTGTTTATCTCAGAAAGAATATTTGAAGAGAGTACTACAACGTTTTGGCATAGATGACAAGACTAAGCCAGTTAGTACTCCACTTGCTCCCCATTTTAAGCTAAGTACTAATATGTCGCCAATGGATGAAGCTGAACGAGAGTATATGTCAAAGGTACCATACGCAAATGTTGTTGGTAGCTTGATGTATGCAATGGTTTGCACAAGGCCTGACATTTCACAAGTTGTTGGAGTTATTAGCAGATATATGCACAATCCAGGGAAGGAGCATTGGCAAGCTGTGAAGTGGATTCTACGGTATATTCATAATACTGTAGATGTCGGGTTAGTTTTTGAGCAGGAAGACAATCAGTCTGTAGTTGGATATTGTGACTCAGATTTTGCGGGTGATCTGGACAAACGAAGATCAACTACTGGTTATGTGTTTACTTTTGCAAAGGCACCAGTTAGTTGGAAGTCTACTTTGCAGTCAACAGTTGCTTTGTCTACAACAGAGGCAGAGTACATGGCTATTACAGAGGCTGTGAAAGAGGCAATTTGGCTTCAAGGATTGCTAAAGGAGCTTGGTGTTGAACAAAAAGGTATCACAATTTTTTGTGATAGTCAAAGTGCTATTCAATTAGCGAAGAACCAAGTGTATCATGCAAGGACGAAACACATTGATGTTCGGTATCATTTCGTACGAGAAATCATAGAAGAAGGTGGAGTCACAGTGAAGAAAATTCATACTACGGAGAATCCTACTGATATGTTGACAAAGGTGGTGACTGCGATCAAGTTTCAACATTGTTTGGATTTGATCAACATTGTTGAACACTGAAGATTGAAGATGAAGACACAACCAAAATTTGTTATTGAGAGAAAATTGAAGATGTGGAATTTTGCCAAGGTGGAGATTTGTTGAAATTGGCAAAATGTTTGTCCCACATCGGTGGGAAAACAAAAGTTGGGGGGATTTTCCCCCTATAAAAGAAGGCCTAATGTTTAGGATTTAAACACACCTCTCATTTGCCTTCTCATCTGTTTAAGGCATTTGTATCTTCTCTCTTTAGTATTATTTCACTTGTATTTTTGGAGTGGAATAAAATATTGGTTGTGTCCGAGGAGTAGGCAAAATTAGCCGAACCTCGTAAATTCTGGTGTTCCCTTTATTGTTGTTTTATTGTCTTATTTATTATTTGGTGGCTGTCATAATTTTGGTATAGTAGTTGTGAATTATTCACACTATATACATTTGGCTTCCGCAACAAAATGTTGATAGTGGTTGTATGGCACTGTAAGCTGCATATACTCTACTTCTCTAAGTTTTGTCAAGCAAAACTCACGCTCTACATCATGAAGTGTGCAGCATTCTACGTCACCATTAATTCTCCTTCTAGAGACCATTACAAGGCTTCTGTTAAGTAGATCATTCAAGCAAATGCTAGATGCTTCCTCCATGTTCTCTTTGTCAACATTCAGTACAAACTCTTCGGCCATCCACAACTTCAGCAAATTAGTCACTGGAATCTCATAGTCTTCTGGAAACAATACCATGTAGAGAAAGCAAGACTTTAAGTGGTCTTCTAAATGGTCATAACTTGTTTGTATTACCTTCATACTCCGCTCTCCTAAAACTTAACTTAAGTTATTTGCAACCTCCAGCCATAAGGATGCCTGCCTTTCCTTATCCTTAATATTCCCAGCAACCATGACAATGGCAAGAGGCAACCCTTTACAATGTCGGGCAACTTGTAACCCTACATATACTAGATTCGGGGGACAACTCTCTCCTTGAAACACTTTCTTCTGCAATAATTCCCAACTCTCTTAGAGTGTCAGAAATCTGAGAGAATAAGGATCACTGCGGTGCTGAAGATGCTTTGCCACTTGTTCAATTCGAGTTGTAACCATTACTCTACTTCCATTTTCATCATTAGGGAAACATAATCGCAAATCTTCCCATGCCTCAACTTTCCATATATCATCTAATACAATAAGGTATCTCCTGCCTATTAGTCTTTTGCGCAACACATCAGCTATGTCAACGTCCTCTTTGATTTCACTCCTATTACGTGTTGCTTGTTTGAAAATCTCAACTAACAAGGTCTTGACATTATATGTTTGTGAAAGAGTACACCATGCTTTAACATCAAACCGATTAACAATAAAGGGATTGTTGTATGCCTTCCTTGCTAAAGTTGTTTTCCCGAGACCGTCCATTCCAAAGATTGACATAACGTCAAGCTCCTTTGTTCCTCCGGTCAATTTCTGAATTATACTTTTATCATCTTCCTCAAAGCCCACAACTTCCTCGTTAATCGATGAAAAATTACTTTGGGTGGACGGCTCTATAGGAGCTTGAGTTTTCTTTTACAAGTCTTAACATTAACTTTCATGTTAGTTGGCTTCGTGTCTTTCACGATTTTCGAAACCAAAATCTAACTGCCTGCTCCAGTAAAAGCAACGAAAACAAGATTAACAATCATCATAATTTATAGAAAAACCCAAAACAAAGAAATATAAAAAATAATAATACAGTAATAAAGTAATGCCACATGTAAAGTACTATGTGCAAGGCCACCAATATATAATCAAGATGAACAAAAGGTGGAATAAACCTTCTGCCCCTCAAAAACATTAGTTTATAAAAGTTACACCTTAACCCCTTTTGGATGTTTTCTTTCACTCTTGGGAGGTATTCCAGGTCCCCCTCCTTGGCCCTTGCATGTGTGTGGAAGTGTTTTTTTTCTGTTTTTTCTTGCTTTTTTTATTTTTTCCTTTAGTTTTAGTTGTATATATATTGCTTATATGCTCGTTCAACATTGGAAATGGTATAGCAAAGTCAATTTTCTTTGTTTTGTAATAGAAAAGTGACATTACTACTTCTATACCACATTAAATACACTTAACCGAAAAATGTATATATTTTCAGTAACAATTTAATGACGTGGCAGTAGAATTACTATTGGCTATTCTAGAACATTGTCTTGGAGCCTGCAAATAATAAATGCAGTTTTATTTTCAATATGCAATTTTTGGGACACACGGTTCATATTGTCTCAAAGTGTTTTAAAGGAAGTCCGACAGAAAATGCAGAGAATATATGTGGGGCAACGCTAATGATAAGAGGAAGATAGCACTGGTATCATGGGAAAGTGTATGTGTTCAAAGATGTATGGAGGATTAAACATAAAAAGTTGCACAAAGTATAATGTAGCCTCTGTAGGCAAGCTTGTCTGGCAATTAGAAAGGAAGGAAGATATTTTGTGGGTCAACTGGGTTCATGGTATTTATAGGAAGAAATAATCAGGATTTCTGGACTCATGAACCACCACTAGATAGTAGCTGGTATTGGATGAAACTGCATGCACTTAAAGCTAGTATGGTAGACTGGTACCAAAATGGCTCTTACTGCTTAACAACTAGTGGCCAATATTTTGTGACTAGGAGATACAAGCATTGCTGGTAACACTCCGTAAATTCGGACTAGGTGTGGATATGTTAAATGAGTATTAATTTGAGTACGGGTGGAAATACTTATTTTGGAATCAAGACGGAGAATGACGCACATTAGATTCGATAAAATTGACTAAGTTTATGGAAGGTCTGTCTTCCAACAGGATTTAGTGAAAATCTGTTCAGAATTTGGGCACACCGAAAACATGAAAGTTGTATCCCTTTAAAATACCTTTTCAATGATATATTTGTCACGACCCAAAAACCGACCCGGTCGTGATGGCACCTATCGTAAAACTAGGTCAGCCGACACAATTCTCGAATCAACCATTATTCAATAAAAGTCATTTTTATACCATTTATTAATCAATGATCTCATGATATAAGTCTAAATGAACAGTGCGGAATAAATATACAAGTCCAACATCGGAGCGTCACTAGTCATAAGCATCTACTACAACTGTCTAACAACATCAAGACCAATATGGCCGGGAAAATCACAAAAATACATTAAGGAAGAATAAGGAGGGAGAAAAGCAGGGCTGCGATCGCCAGACAACTACCATGTTAACTCCGAAGAACCTGCCACCGAGCTCAGAAATACCTGAATCTGCACACAAGGTGCAGGAGGTAATGTGAGTACGCCAACTCAGTACGTAATAAAAGAAAATAAAGTCTAAGTAGTAACAAAGCACGTAATCCACGTCATAGCACCACGTCGGGTACAATAATTTTTCCAAAATAGGATACATATCAAATCATCTCGTTAAACCCTGGTCTCAGTAAAATCCTTTGAAAGATAACTTTCTAACAGTTTCAATAA
The DNA here is from genome assembly GCF_000393655.2 of Nicotiana sylvestris. Lineage (NCBI taxonomy): Eukaryota > Viridiplantae > Streptophyta > Magnoliopsida > Solanales > Solanaceae > Nicotiana > Nicotiana sylvestris. The sequence continues at coordinate 211,435,955 of NC_091062.1, read as the reverse complement.
AGGTTCAATTTAGTTTATAGTAAAAGTGATGAAAAATCGTAATCGGCCCCTCGGGCAAAATAATTCATAAACAATCCTTCTGGAAAACCTCTCGGTCATTCATATACATCACATAACATGAAAATCTTAGTAAAAATAACAAAACCAAATCAGTAATTTAATTTCCAAACATCTCGTAATAATTCCAATTTCAATGAAAGTTGTTCAAAATATTTGTTTAACATTTTCGATAGAGGCTCAGTATAAAGATGAATGAAAAATAGTAATTTCATAAAACAAGCCGCTCAAGCAAAGCATCACTCGTATACATGTATATATAACCCCTCGGGCAAGCCTCTTATTCACTCATGACTCAACTCTTATCAATCAGCGCTCACACTCAGCACTAACGCTCAATAGGTATCATATAATAACCGCTGCGGCGTGTAGCCTGGTCCATATATTGTTGCGGCGTGTAGCCCGATCCATATATCGCTTCGGCGTACAACCCGATCCATATATATAGTCGATTGCGCTCACTAGGGGTGTGCAGACTCCGGAGGAGCTCCTAATGCCCAAGCGCTATATCGCTGCGACGTGCAGTCTGATCCATATATATTGTGGCGTGCAGCCCCATCCATAAATATATAATCCTCACAACCAAGCCATCGGCCTCTCACTCAGTCATCAATCTCACAATCAAGCCCTCGGCCTCTCTCAATCATCAACCTCACAATCAGTCCCTTGGCCTCTCTCCGCCATCAACCTCACAAGCCACTCGGACTATCAGTAAAATAGGGCATTCAACCCAAAATATCATTTATAGCATCAAAACTGGGTAAATAAGGCTGAGTTATGAAACTAGTAAGATACAGTATGACTGAGTACAAATATTAAGTCAAAACAGTGAGGAATAGTAGTAGAAAGCCCTTAAGGGTCCAAATAGTTGGCACGAGGCCCAAATATGGTATTCAGCTCAAAACATAATAATACTTTCCCAAACACAATAGTATCAAATAGTTTTCAATCAAATACACGACTTAACAGTCGACGGGACGGACCAAGTAACAATTCTCAATGGTGCACAACTCCACACTCGTCATCTAGCGTGTGCGTCACCTCAAAATAGCACAACGATGTAAAATTCGGGGTTTCATACCCTCAGGACAGCATTGACAATCATTACTTACTTCAATTCGGTCCAAACTCTAGCCCGTAATGTCTTTGTCTCTTGACTCAGCCTCCAATTGCTCCAAATTAAACCAAAATCAGATTCATACCATCAAATTATGCTAAGGGAACAAAGCCCACTCGAAAATAACCAAGTTACATAAAAAATCCCGAAATTGGCTAAACCCGACCCCCGAGCCCACGTCTCGAAATTTGATAAAAACCACAAAAATAGAATCCGTATTCCCTCACGAGTCTACCCATAGAAAAATTCATCAAAATCCGACCTCAATTGCCCATTCAAATCCCCAAAAGAATTCTCAAACTTTTCTTTCATTTTTTTCCAATTTTCACTCTAATTTCTCAAATTAAACGATGAATTTCAAGACTAAATCATGGAATTAAAGCAAATATGAGCGAAGAATACTTACCCCAATTACTCCACTGAAAATCTCCTCAAATTTCACCTTCTCTCGAGCTCTCTAATGGTTTTTGAGATATTGGACTTTTAGCCTCGATTTTTAAATATAATCTGACTGCTCAGATATTCCTTCTACGCGAACACAACGGTCCTCTCGCGTTCGCGTAGACTAATCTCACCTGCCTCCAAAACTGCCATTCGCGAACGCGTCCACAGCTTCGCGAACGCGTCCACAGCTTCGCGAACGCGAAGATTTACCAACTCACTCCTTCACGAATGCTTTCTCTGACACACGAACGCATATACCAAAGGGACCCGGGGTCCCTAGCTGCCACTACCCTTCGCGAACGCGGCCCTTTGAGCGCAAATGCATAAAACACTTTACTCAACCTCCGCGTTCGCGTCCTCCTCCTCGTGAATGCATAGAACAAATTCCTCGGCTTCCCTATTTACTCTTCGCGAACGCGGGACCCCACCACAAACGCGATGAACAAGAATTTTCTGCAACAATACTAGAAAATCTGCCAAGTCCAAGGTCCAAAAATTGATCCGTTAACCACTCGAAACACACCTGAGGCCCTCGGTATGTCAACCAAACACGCCAACATATCCCATATCATCATTCAAACTTGTTCCAACCTTCAGAACCCTCAAAACAACATCAAAACATCAAATCAACCACTGATTTAAGCCTAAGCACTCCAAAAACTACCCAAATTCCGATTTCGATCAAAAGTCTATCCAACCTCGCCCGAATAACTTGAAATTTTGCTCAGACTTCATAAATAATACAACAGACCTACTCCAATTTTCGGAATTCCATTCCGACCCCGATATCAAAATTTCCACTACCGATTGAAAAATGCCAAATTTTCAATTTTGCCAATTCAAGCCTAAATCTACCACGGACCTCCAAAATATATTATGGATGTTCTCCCAAGTCCAAAATACCTAACGGATCTAACCAAATTATAAAAATCTAAATCCAAGATTGAATACTAAAAAATCACAAACTTGGTCAAACCTTTCAAATTTAAAGCTTCAAACTGAGAACTGTTCTTCCAAATCCATTTCGATTACCCTAAAAATCAAAACCGATGACTTACATAAGTCATAATACATCACACAGGGCTAGTCATGCCCAAGAACTGGCGAGTTAAGTGCAAAATCGCAAAACAACCGGTCGGGTCGTTACATCTTCCCCCACTTAAACATACGTTCGTCCTTGAACGTGCCCAGAGTTGTTCCATAAACCATCAAATCACTGCATAACCTTACCATGCACATATCCGGGGGTGATCCCATGTCACCCTATCCCATATAGGTCCGATAACACAACATAACTGAAATTTCATAATCCAACCTAGCTCATAAACCTTAGAACCAAATTTTCACTTCTGAAATAATCTATAAGATCTGAATCTCACATCTATACTCTGAATAAGTCCGAACAAGCTGTCACAAACCATACCTACAGCCTCAGATGCAATTACATAATATACCACATAGCTCAAACTCTCGTAGCAATAACTTCTAATCACAACAGTTGCTCAGAACAACCGAATATCGATAATAAATCTCTTATCAAGCCTCATATTCCAACACCTCTGTATAATGCCATGATGAGTAGGTTCTTGTTATATTATTGGACTTGTTGTCATGTTCGAACAGGATCCCGAGGGGCTCGGGCGTGTTTCAGATTGATTTCAGATCATTTTTCCTTTATGTTTGGCTGATGGTGTAATCTGGTTTCTGGTGCCTCATTTGGTCTTTGCGATCGCGAAGAATGTGATACGATCGCGTAGAGGGAGAACAAGAGCTAGGAAGTTTCTTAATCGCGGTCGTGATTAGAGGGACACGATCGCGTACCTTGGAACTGGTCATTGTTCACGTATGCATTGTGTAGGGCATGTTCGCATAGGGTAAAGAGAGGGTAGCTGGGAATCTGAGTTTCTTCTTTGTGTTCGCACAAGTGCCATCGCATTCACGTAGTATGGGAGCAGTGTGTTCTGCGTTCACATGGTTAAATCCGCAATCGCGTAGTGTCTGGTGAGAGGCTACTAAGTTGTTCTTCGCGATCACATAGAGTGATTTTGGTGGCAGCACATTTTATTCATCGCGAACGTGATGGACTTCCCGCATTTGCATAAGAGGGATGCCTGGGCAGATTATAAAGTACTGTATTTCAGGGGTTTCAGCTATTTTTGCATTTTTGGAGCTATGAAGCTCGGATTGAGGCAATTCTTGAAGCAATGTTCACCATGTGGACTCCCTTGGCAACCAAACGAGACTTATACCTGTCAACAAAACCGTCAAGTTTATACTTAATACGCAATAACCACTTCCAATCCACTACGTTTTTGGAAGAGTCACATGGAACCAAATCCCAAGTCTGGTTGCGAACAAGAGCACCAAATTCGGCTTGCATTGCTGAATTCCAGTGGGGAATGAGCTTGGCTTGCTTATGGGTTGTGGAAATTTTTTGAGATGATGTAGTGGTTGTGAGAAATTGACGAGGTTTAAGGCTATTAGTTTGTGATCGAGTGATCATTGGGTGCACTTTGGTAGCTGGCTGGTTTGATTGGGTTTGGGTTGGTGGGTCCGACTGAATAGGCTGAGAGGATTCTAGTCGAGGTGGGGAAGAAGCCATTTACAGCTGATGTAGTGCCGAAGCAGATGTAGAGTGGGACGGACCTGGATTTTGGCTAGGAGTGGATGGTCTTTCTCGTCTTTGATATGTGATAAGTGGATGTGGGGGCAAAACTTGAGGTGCCAAGATTGAAGGAGGAGAAGTAGTTCTCTACTGTTGTGGAGCTTGTATGGAAGGTGGAGAAGTAGGAGTCGAGATATGAGGAGAAGGAATATTACCTAATTGTTGAGAGACACCATCAGAAGCAGATGTGATAGCTTGTGGGCATTGAGTGACCGTGGGCAATGTAGTCACCAGTGGTGGAAGCTGATAAGAGGAATTTAAAGTTGAATTATTATCCTCTTTGGTTGGTTGTTTTATAGAAATATTATCCCAAGCTACATTATCCTTACTTCTAAAATCTGAAAAAATATTTTGAGAAGGAAAATTTTATTCTAAGAAAACTTTATCCCTGGATATATATATATATATATATATATATATATATATATATATATATATATTTTGGAATTAACTAGATCAAAACACTAATGGCTATAAAATTTATTAGAAAATCCTAAATAAACACATGGTGTAGATCAAGGTTCTAGTTTATTACTGGAATAAGGTTTAAGCCATGGGTAGTATAAGCATCCAAAAATATTGATGGAGTTATAATTAGGCACTGTTTGAAATAGGATTTCAAAAGGTGATTTATTTTGTAAATTTGGTGTAGTCATCGTATTGATCAAATAAACTGCTTGATGGCATGCATAACTCCAAAAAGTTGAAGGTAAGGATGCTTGGTGTAACAAGGTGCGGGTTGTCTCAATGACATGCCGATGTCGGCGTTTAACTAAGGCTACCAGTTGGGGTGTGTATGGGGACGACACTAAGTGTTCAATTCCATGTGTTTTTAAATAGGAATCTAATTTTTGAAATTCACCACCATCATCAGTGTACAAGGATAATATTTTTGTGTGAAAATGTCTTTCAAGCAAGAGATGTAAGGTTTGGAAGATTTTCAAAACTTCTGTTTTAGCTTTGAGTGTGAACAACCACATATATTTTGAAAATTGATCAACAAATAAAACGTAGTATCATTTTTTGTCAATTGATAATACCAGAGACGGCCCCTACAAATCACTATAAATTAAATATAATTTCTTATCACTGTGCAAAGAAGTTTTTGAGAAAGGCATCTTATGCCTTTTATTGGAATAATATGAATTACAGATAGTACCAGTTTTTGAATCAAAAAACTGGAATGGAAAAATCAAGCAGAAATTTATTTAGAGCACGATGATTAGGGTGGCCTAGTCGTCGATGCCACAGGTGATATGGGACAACAACATTGCATTTGGGAGGACCTTCAACATCGCCCGGTGACCACTCATACAACCCATTTCTAGTCCATCCCCGAACCAATGGCGCCCCCGTAGTCAGATCCTTCACAAAATAAAAACGAGAAAAGAATTCAATAGAGGTCTTATTGTCTTGAAAAAACTTAGAGACAGAGAGTAGATTGTTTTGAATGGCTGGAGAGCAGAGAACATTTTGAAGATGGAATTTGTGATTTGATGCATTAATGTTCACATTACCAGTATGGGAGATTGGAATGGTATTACCATTGCCCATGACTATATCTTCTGAACCATGGTAGTCTTGCATAGTGGCTAGACTTTGAGTATCCAAGACAATACGATGTGTTGCACCACTGTCAACGATCCACAGAGCTTACTGATTTTGGAAGCGTGCAGCATAATTAGCGCGAGCTTGAAAATGATTGTGAGACCGTGTCCGACATACACGAGCAGTATGTCCTCTACCATCACAAAGCTGGCGGTAAATGTTGTTGTTGGGAGGCTGCTGTTGCTGATTGTTGCGCCTGGGCTGCTGATTATTGCGCCATGCTTGATTGTGACTTTGTTGATTGAGATTGTTGTTGTTGGGCGCATTTGATCGCCGATTGTTGTTGGATCCCTGGCGTGTAGGAGTTGACGCAGTCCCCTGAGCAATATTAGCAGTTATTGGAGCAAAAGGAGTCCTTTTGGCTTCCTCATGATGAAGAAAAAGCTCATAATAAAGGAGCTTTTCATATAGTTCTTCGTATGAGATTGTTGAATCTCGAGCTCGGATGGCAGCGAAAAGGCCTCGGAATTCAGATCCAAGTCCAGTAAGAATCTTGACAACCAGTTCTTCATTGGAAACGGGGGATCCAGCAGTGGCAAGTTCAACACATAGTGAGCGAACTTGATGAAGATAATCTACAATAGGGCGAGAGTCCTTGGAAAGGCGGCGAGACGGTCTCGAAGACTAAAGATACGAGTTTGGGACTTGTTTGCATAAGCAATATGCAATGCATCCCAAGCCATTTTGGCATTGGCAGCAGAAGCAACTATACTAGCAATTGTTGAGTCTATAGATGCCAAGACAACATTTTGTATGAGCTGATCTTGCTAAAACCAAGCAAGAAAATCAGGATTGAGTACTGCTTGGTTATTTGCAGAGATAGTCTGAGAGGGGGTTGGTTTCGATCCATCAAGGTGACCAAAGAGATTGTGTCCATGCATAAGCATGGACATCTGAGCCTTCCATAGTGAAAAGTTATGGCTACAAGCTCGTTGGAGCAGTTGGGCTCCTGATACCATAAAGAGTGATAAAGGCAGAAGAAGAACTTATTTTGTATTGATCATAAGGTTGGCTTTATATAGCCAAGTATAGTACATAAAAGTTGTGAATAATGTAACAACTTAGAGAGAATCTAGGATACATAGAAACCTATGTGAATAACAATCCTAAACAAAAGGAATCTGATGAGCACCAAAAGAGATATTAAAAAACAGAATAGCAAAAAGTCCTATACAGAAGGATTATTAGACTTCACTTATGATCCTTGTATGATTTTCATTACTTCGAATCCAGCATTTTGAATCAACTGGATAATATGCACATGAGAATTAAAAATAAGAACTCAAACAACCTCTTCCAATTAGAGGATTGAAATCCAATCCAATCAACACAAGTCAAATAAATTAACAATATATGTAGAATAAATCAAATGATAGAGTCAGATCATAAGTTCCATCTAAATCCAACAATGAAAGGATTAATAGTACATCATAAGTTGGAGAGTGTCACGTCCAGTGGTTTCTTCAATTTCTCTTTTAATATTCATAGCTGAATCCTCAACAGAGTCCGGGCAGCCATACAGTTCAATAAGTTGGAGTGTTGGAATATCGGCAAAGCTAGGAGGGATCGCGTCGAGGGAGTAACAACCTTTTATGAGTAGCTTCTCAAGCACGGGAAAGGATTCCTCTGAAGCTTTCCATTCTCTTAGATCCATCCACTCTAATGTCAAGTATTTAAGTGCCTGGAACTCCATTTCTCTAACGTCCCAACACTCTTTACCCAATAATAATCCCCAGATTATTTTGAGTTTCTCAAGTTTCTGCAGTCTTGCTATGTTTGATGTTAATTCTTTCGTTATTGAAAAGTGGCGAATCCTCAAATTCTTAAGATTTGAAGGGAAGACAAAGTAGCTCTCCCATCCAACTGAATGCGGGTAGCGATAAGTCTTACATGGGCATTCAAGGTCAAGAGATTGAAGGCGTGTATGAACTTCCGATATGGGAAACAAAGAACGACAGGGTAAACTTTCAAGGCTGAGACCCAACTCTTCTAAATTCGGAAACCTCCACCACGACCTTGGATTTCTATCATCGTACACACGAAGATTGCAAAATGTCTTCAGGTTCTCCAGCAATGTTTCTGAAGATTCTTCTTCCTCGTTTTCCAATAACAAGAAAACTTTTCTCATATTCACATGCCTTAAATTGTTCATTTTCCAGAGACCAGACGAACGTGGGAATAATGTCTTTCTTGAAGCAACCTTTAGAGTGTGAAGATCGTGTAGGTGTGATACCCACTTGAATTCAAATTGATCTTTGACATAAAGCGCAAGGTACCTCAAGTGAGTTAGCAATTTTACTGTTGGAACCCATGATGAACTTGTTTCCACATCCATCAAATGCAACACCCGAACAAGTTTTAATTCAACAAGTAAACGTAAAGGATTTGATCGGTTTTTCCATGTTTCAAATTCTGGATGAGCAATGAACTCCAAAGACGGCTTAGAACACTGACCAAAACACTTTGTACTTTCCTCGGACTCGTGTATTGTAATCTTATCCACCTGATATTCACAATGATCTAATTGTTCCACCAGATCATCATGAATATAAGTGCATAACCGCGATTCCTTAGTATACAAATGTTTATATGGATTGTATGGCACTATAAGCTGCACAAACTTTTCTTCTCTAAGTTTTGCTGAGCAAAACTCACGCACTACATCATGAAGTATGCAGTATTTTATGTCACCATTACGTCTCCTTTTAGAGACCATTACTAGGCTTCTGTTAAGCAGATCATTCAAGCAAACTCTAGCTGCTTCTTCCATATAATTCTCTGTGTCAACATTCAGTACAAACTCTTCGGCTATCCACAAATTCAGCAAAGCAGACACTGGAATCTTATAGTCTTCTGGAAACAAGCCCATGTAAAGAAGGCAAGGCTTTAAGTGGTCTTCTAAATGCTCATAACTTGATTGTATTACCTTCATGCTCTGCTCTCCTAAAGCATGAGAACTCAAGTCATTTGCAACCTCAAGCCACAAGGACTCCTGCCTTTCCATCTTCACAATAATCCCGGCAATCAAGACTATTACAAGAGGCAATCCCTTACAATGTTCCGCAACTTGTAAACTTGCTTCCAATAGATTGGGTGGACAACTCTCTCCTTGAAATACTTTCTTAATCAATAATTCCCAACTCTCTTCCAATGTTAGAAATCTAAGAGAATAAGGATCACTGCGATGTTGAAGATGCTTAGCCACTTGTTCAATTCGAGTTGTAACCATCACTCTACTTCCATCTTCACCCTTAGGGAAACATAATCCCAAATCTTCCCATGCCTCGACTTCCCATATATCATCTAATACGATGAGGTATCTCCTGCCTATTAGAGTCTTCCGCAACTTGTCAGCTATGTCATCGTCCTCTTTGATTTCATAGTTGCCACCTGTAGCTTGTTTAAGAATCTCAATCAACAATGTCCTCTCTATATATGTTTGCGAAACAGAGCACCATACTTAGCATCAAAGTGATTAACAATAGAAGGATTGTTATACACTTTCCTGGCCAAGGTTGTTTTACCCAATCCTGGCATTCCAAAGATTGAGATAACGTCCAGCTCCTTTGTTCCTCCAATCAATTTCTTCATTATACTTTCTGCATCTTTCTCAAAGCCCACAACTTCCTCATCGATTGATGGCAAGCTACATTGGACGGAAGGCCCTGCCGAAGAAAGAATTCCTTCTCCACAAGTCTCAACTACGTCCATGTCAGTTGTTGAAAACTAGCGCCTTTTGTATCTTTTGAGATTATGAAAACTGCAATTTAACTGCCTTAGAGTTAATAGCGCCTCCACCTTCCATAAAAGAAATGAAAGAAGCAATAAGAATCTTCATAACAATTTAGAGAAAACCCCCAAACCACAAAATAATGGAGTAATAAAGTAATTAATGCAACATCGAAATGTCATTCGCCTAATATCTAGGACTTTAAAATTAACTAAATTTAATATATAAAATACTTCCTTATTTGAACTATGTAAAAGCTCCTAATATTTAGAAATCTAAAATTAAATAATATTTTACTTAAAAATTCCTTATTTAAATTGTTTAACTATTTTCCTTAAATGTGACTTTTCCACGTTTCTAAGTTGTTCATATTTCCTTAAATTAGATATTTCCATAGCCTAGGACTTAAATATGAAGATATCATCAATTTTGTAAAGTTTAGTTTAGGTAATAAGCTCAAAGACAAAATCAAAGTTAGAGCCCTTTTGTTAAGGAGACGATAATAGTTTATTAATCATAATTAATAAAATATTATATTTAAATAGCTCAGTATAATTTTTAGGCAAGAAAAATAATTGATTGTTATACTATTGTTTAGGTTTTATCTTATAGTGATCTTTAAATTCAAGTAGAGTAGTTTTCACTTAAAATTTTAATAATTAGTAATTACTATATCTCTTCATATTTGAATTGATTATAGCATTCTTGCGAGACGGGAATGAAGAAGGTATGGGTTGATCTAAATTTGGGTTAAATGTATGTGTTATTTGGATTTATATTTACATCTTTATTTTAGATTTTTTTTTATTAGTGTTTGCATTATATGTCTCTGAATTCTGTGTGTTAGAATTTTTTCCTTTGCTGATCTATCTAATATAATCAATATTAATCATTTTTAAGAACTCACACCTTTTTAGTTTTATTTTATTTAATAATACTTTTTTAAAACGCATTGCAAAATATTGTTTACCTTAAATTCAAATATAATATTTATGTAATTAAAAAAATTAGATTTATCGAGATAGAGTACACGTGCAACGCGCGTATCGTAAGACTAGTATGTCTAAAGGTCACAAATATATACTAACTACTTTCTTGATGCGTGCGTTGCACGTGTTATTCCGTACAAGCAGTAAAAAAATGAAAATATTATTAAAACATGTGAAATATTACACCAAAATATCAACAGAAAAAAATACAAACTAAAAATAATAAATAGTTTTAGAGATGTAGTGTTGAACTCAAATTGACTGGATAGCTCTGGAAGATCAATAATTATATTTAGTTAGACAAGTGAATTTTATAATTACATAAATTTAGTTGTTATGAATATAATATGACCGTATATTTCACCTAATATTTTTTTGTAGATATTGTTCTTGAAGTTGTTCCATTTTGATGTTTCAATGAAATGATTCGTGCAACAAATAAAATGAGAAACTAATAGTACTTATTTATACATGATATATTTTCTTTAAAGAATGGAAGAATTAAATGTTTGTAAAATTTTGTATACAATTAAGTAAGAAGGGACTGGCAATAATAAAAACATAACAAAAAGAAAAAAAAAATTCCATAGTTATGCAAAATTATACAAGAATTTTGAAATATTAATTGCAAAAGGTTGAGGGAACCAAAAGGTTTTGTACTTATTTATTTATGAAGGTATAATTTTTTGAAGGGTATCATAGTCACTTAATTTATAGGATTATTTTGGTCTTTTACATTCAATTTTTGATCTTCATGCTTATAATATAGTATGATGATCAATATGAATAAAAGGACTAAATCTCCTACCCCTCCAAACCAAACGGCCCCTTTTTGGTGGACTGGTCATCACTCGTTTGTCTAACATGATTGGTGTCAATCTATTTAAATTTGACCTAATCCGTCCATTTGACACCGATAGTGGTTGTTTGATGTTCTTTCGCTTTTTGTAGAGTGAATTTCATTTTACTCCCTTAACTTTTTAGTGGAGGGAAATAATACCCCCTTCACCTTTTGAATAGGAAAGGAAATCCCCTTAGACTCAAAAGTTTACTAGAAAAAATAAAATATTGTTGCTGGAATTTACAAAAGTCTATCCAACTCGGATCCTGAAATATTTTTAGCATATTTTGATCATATAATTATGAACTACAATATAAATGGAGAGACAATACCAGCAATTTCAGAAATTACATAGTAATAATAGAGCATTTTGTAGAGAAATGTATCCATTAATTTGAAGATGAGAAAAGTTATAGAGAAACACATTGTAACGATCCGACCGATCGTTTTGAACATTTGTACTTCTCTCGGTAGTAGACGGATATGAGTAGCTCTATATGATGTATTATGACTTATGTAAATCGCCGGTTTTGGTTTTCAGGTTATTCGGAATCGATTTGGAAGAATGAATTTTACCGTTTAAGCTTTAAGTTGGAAGAGTTGACCAAATTTGACTTTTTGGTATTTGACCTCGAATTGGAGTTTTGATGGTTTCGTTAGCTCTGTTGGGCGATTTTGGACTTAGGAGCATGTCCGGATAGTCATTTGGAGGTCCGTAGTTGAATTTGGCTTGAAATGGCGAAAGTTGAATTTTTGGAAAGTTTGACCGGGAGTGGACTTTTCGATATCAGATTTGGATTGTGGTTTCGGAAATTAGTATAGCCTCATTATGTCATTTGGACTTGTGTGAAAAATTTGGATTCATTTCGGGTTGGTTCGCTATGTTACGGCACGAGTTATGGAAGTTGAAAAGTTCAAATTCATCAACTTCAAATTAAGGTGCGATTCGTCGTTTCGATATTGTTATGTGTGATTTGAGGCCTCGAGTAGATTGTGTTATGTTATGGGACTTGTTGGTATATTTAGACGGGGTCCAGAGGGGTTCGCATGAGTTTCGGACGATGTTTAGAACATTTTGGAAATTTTGGCTAAGGCTGATTTTTTTAAACAGTCCTGGTGTGACTGCACCTGTGAAATTTTAGGCACAGATGCTACGTCGCACAAGCGAGGCAGAGGCCACACAAACTGCATAGCAGGATCAGGGCAGTGTCGTAGGTGCGAGGCTATTTTTCGCACCTAAATGATCGCAAAAGCGGATTTTCTGCCTCAGGTGCGAGGGAAGGCTACCAGTGCTTTTCCACAGGACCGAGATTTTGAACGCACATGTGAGTCCGTAGAAGCGGATATTTGGTTCGTAGATGCGAAGATGCTAGGCAGAAGCTATAAAATCAAGGTTTTGGTTCTTTTGTCACATTTTGAGATGTGGGACTCGGATTGAGGTAATTTTTGGAGCAATTTTCGTCACAACTATTAGGGTAAGTATTCTACACTTGGTTTTAATCTTATTTCATGAATCTATCTTCATTTTTGGCAATTGATAGATGAATTTGAAAGAGAAATTCGGAGTTTTAGCCTAAAATTTCATAATGTGAATTTTTGAGTTTTGAACATCGATTCAGAGTCGGATTTGAGTGAAACTAGTATGGTTGGACTCGTAATTGAATGGGTTGTCGGATTTTGTGAGTTTTGTCGGTTTTCGAGACACGGGCCCGGGTTGGAAGTTTTAACCGATTTTGAACTTTTGATTAAGGATTCGACCTTTATCATTTGAAATTATTTTCTTGGGCTTTATTTGATGTATTTGAGTTGCTTTTGACTAGTTTTGAGCATTTCGGAGGTCGGTACGTGCGAGATGGCATTTTTAGAGCATCGCTTAGCTTGTTCGGTATTAGAATTGGCTTGTTTGTGGTAAGAAACACCTCTAAACTTGGTGTTGAGGGTATGAAACCCCGAATTACGTGATATGTGATTGGTGTTGAGGTGACGCACATGCTAAGTGACAGGCATGTGGGCGTGCACCGTATGAATTGGGACTCCGTTATTTCTATGGTACTGTGTAATTACCTGATCTTACTTGTAACCATGAAATTTCTACGTATTTGAGCTATTGAGTTGCGATCTATGTTGGAAACCATATCTAGGCTACATGCTTATCCTGTTGGGGCTCACTGAGGTTATTTCTACTGTTGAGTTATCTGCTTCCATTGCTTTATATACTCAGTCATACGCATTCATATGCATATCATATCTCAGTCTTTGTTACCATTTATTGCATATTATATCATTATTTGGGCTAGTTTCATGGTATTGTGAGCCCGAGAGACTGGAGAGGTTAATGACTGAGTGAGGCCGAGAGTCTGAGTGTGAGTGACATTATGGGATCAGGTTGCACACCGCAGCATGTTATATTGATTACATATATGAATCGGGCTACACGCCGCAACATGTTATATTAATTACATATATAGGATCGGGTTGCACGTCGCAGCAGTTATATTGATTTATGATAGCGTTGGGGCTGAAGGAGCCCCACCGGAGTCTGCACACACCCCAGGTGAGCGCGATTGATTATATTGAAGGATGCATTTATATATACAGGGATGGATCTTCCCCACGGGCTGGATTTGGCCCTACTCAGTACTGAGCGACTGTTGGTCAGTTGATGTATATATTCCGGGATGGATCTTCCCTAGGCCGGATTGGTAATATACAGTACTGAGTGATTGAGCATGATGAGAGAAAAGTGTGAGACATTGAGAATGAGCACTCTGAGAATGTGAGTACATGAGTTCATCTTTGAGATACATGGCATTGACATGCACACATGACATACAGGCTTAAAGATGCATTTTTCCTCATGTTGTACGATATCACGTCATTCATGACGTCTCACACATATTGATATATGGGCTGGAAAGAAAATGAAATATATTATTTATTATGGAAAGGATTTCTGGAAAAAATTTACAGTTTTCAACTTACTCATATTTTCGATGAGTTCGGTAAAGGATTTGGGTTTTCATTACTATACTTGAAAAGCGGAACTATTTTTCGGGAAATTATGAAAAGGCAAAGCATTTTATCCCTGAGTTACTTCTTTTATTACTTGCTTTGTGTTGTTATGAGCTGTTGTTGGCTATTGGATGTTGGACCCAACCTTTGTTCCAGCTCGCCACTACTTTCAACCTAAAGTTAGGTTTGTTACCTATTGAGTACATGGGGTCGGTTGTACTCATACTACACTTCTGCACCTTGCGTGTAGATGTTGGCTGTCGATGTTGTTGTGTTCGATGGGAGCTGGATTTGAAGATGTACCTGCGTTCCGGTTGTAGCTGCTTCTTGTTCATGGTAGTCTTAGATTCATAAAACTCTGTTTATATACTTTTTAGATAGATGATGTATTTACTTCGTACCAGTTTTGTAAACTCTATTCGTAGGAGCTCATGATTTGTACTACTAGTCCTTGGGGAATGCATCAGATTCAGATATTTCTTTACTTAATTGCTTTATTAAATTGTTATTGGCACTGGTTAGTTGTTAAATTAGCTTATCTAGTGAGTTGGGTTAGGTGTCATTACGACTAGCTGGATTTTGGGTCGTGACAAACATGCATTAGTTTGTAAATTCCAACAAAATTAAAAAAAAACTTCTCTTTTTTATAGAAGTAATGAGCAAGTTTAAACGTAATATTCTCAAGTAATGAGCAAGTTTTTAGTAGTCCAAATGTGCATAAAAATACGTTGACTAAAAAATCTTTGGCATACGGGATATATCGAAGACGCGCATGCTCTATATCAATAAGAATTTCAGATGGAGCACAAAATACTCCCCTGGATGTTCAAGAGGTACCAGTAATAAATACTAGAAAAGGTGTTTCCATGATTTTTAAATTTTAATCGAACTAAAAGATAGGTTCATGAAGGAAAAATATTTCACTATAAATCTCTAAAAACTCTCTACAATTCTCACAAATCGCAGTATATAAAATAAGCTATCAATATCCCTATTTATAATAGTACGAAACATATTTCAACTAGAACTATAAAAACCTATTCCTATCTAATTTAACTACAAATCCTATTTAGACATGAATTAAACAAATCAAATCCTAAATAATTAAGGTTTCCTACTATAATTTTGAATTAGTTTTCCATCATTCTCCCGTAATTCAAAATTGTATGCGTCTAACTTTTTTGTTGTTGTTATTGTTCTTGTTGTTGTTGTATTTTCTCTCCAACTTCCACTTTTATTGAAGCATATGTCTATAACCTTCATTGATGCACTTTGTCACCAACACACAATTTTTATTGAAACACTTGTCTTCAACTTTTAATTTATTTTTTTTACTTCTCTTCAATTTCTTGAGAAAATTTTATTCTTCTTTAACTTTTTGCCAGAGGCGACTCAATGAAATTGGTGGCCTAAAGTTGAATGTTAAGAAGCGACCCAAAATTTATTTAATAAAATTGTATATATTTATGATTTATTTTCGTTTTTATTATGTAATAATAGTCTTATGGACCGTCTTGTACGTATTTTGTCCCTTCACTCGGTTACCTGCTAGCTTCCACCATCAAAGATATCTAATAACTCTACTCACCAAGATTTCGAATTTTTTTTATAAGAAATATCTGCGATTAAGAAAATATTTTTATAAGTTACCAACATCTAATGATCGTAATTTTATACTACTAAAGTAGATTTTAAAAATAATTTTATACATTTGAAATAGTTCAAGTTTATTTGAATTAAAAAACATGACTTGATCTACTATTTATAAGAAATAATTTATTTTAAAAGATATTACAAGAGATTTTGTTTTTTATTTACCATGATACCCCTATTAATTGATGCATATGTTTAATGATTTTGAGAAAATGATTTGAAATGAATAACTAATGATATGGGTATAATACGAAAAAAAATTGTCTTCTTTTGATATGCTAAAAATGATAAGTAAAGGTGAAAATATATTTTTAGAATACTGGACAAGTAAAAGTGAACGAATGGAATACTTTGAAAGGAAGTCCTAAATTGTTTGGTTGTAAAAACAAAATCAGTTTTGTTTTCTGTTGCGTATTATATTTGATTAACTTGTTGATTTCCAAATTAAATTTAATTTTATCATTGGGTCAAATAATCGGTTGTTTGGGTAAGTTTTAAAGTACCCAACTATGATTTAGAGAAATAACATTCTTATTTTCTCAAGCTATAAAAAAAAAACTCAATTTAATTATTTATTGGGGTAAAAGTGAAGTTCGTTTTTGTAAAGTTTCTGACTGCAAGTTTTTTTGTTCTTTCTATATTTGAGTGAAATATTTATTTTAAACTAACAAGGATTTTTTTCTTCTTTATTTAATCATGCTAAACATGCATTATTCCCTTAATTTTCGTGATGTATTTCGAATTTTCAGCTATTGTACCAATTGAACTCAAAAATATGTAAATCCAAAATAACGCTCTTTTGCACAGAGATATATAAAAATGTGAGTTAAATAAGAAAAACAATCTAAAAAGAAGAAAACAATAAAATAAAAGTTCAATCTTACATTCAGGCGAGAGGAAAACTAGTCTTCACTTCTTCTTCTTCGAATGGAACTACAACAGAGCAAAAACAAAACCGAAAGTTATAAGCACTTTTAGTTTGACCAACATTTTTACTATTTTATCCTTAATTATTTTTTATAAAGAATTTTTTTAATTTATAATCTTTTTAAAAAAGAAAAATCAAAGGTGCTTTAGTCATTTTAATAAGAGAATAGCTTATCAGCATTTTTTATCAAACACATCAACTGTTTATTATTAGTTTCAGCACTTTTATCCAAACACGTAAATGCTTATTTTAAAAATCAATTTCATCACTTAAAAAAACATTTCAACACATCAAGCTTATCAGCTGTTTACAATCAGTTAATCCAAATGGGCTCCTGGTGGGTGAATTTCGGAAAGAGAGCACAGTCGTAATCACAGCTTAAAGATGTACAGGATTAGAAGAGAAATACAACAATAACAACAACAACAACAACAACAACAACAACAACAACAACAACAACAACCCAGTATAATCTCACTTAGTAAGGTCTGGGGAGGGTAGTGTATACGCAGACCTCCGGCATCCTTCCCTCCAAGAACTTCCCACCTTGCTTTTGGGGATTAGAAGAGAAATAGCTGAAAAAAATAAAAAGAAAGCGGAGATCAAAAAAGAAACCTCACCTTCTGTTATTGAGAGAGATAACAGAGAGATTAGTTGCCCCAAGGCTTAATTTGATGATTTTGGATTTAGAGAAATCGAAAATGAGAAAGAACAGGATGGAAGATGGTAGACTTCAGATATAAACGAAGTAGTTGTTTTGGGAATATATAAAGTGAATATATTCCCATGCATGTTATGAATCTTGCAGTTAATTAACTAATTAGACACCACCAAAGGATGTGGTGCAGTGGATAGGGCTGCTCCTTCCTTAACTAGAAGTCTCGAGTTCGAGCCCTGGGTATGGAAAAATCCTTGGTAGGGAGCGCTTCCCCCGAATGGGGCTTTACCCGGCGCGAATCCGGATATAGTCGGGTTCCATTGCGGGTACCGAATACTGAGTGGGAAAACAAAAAAATAAAAAACTAATTAGACAAACTTAAGTTCAGATCACAACTATATGCACCTCACATGATTATCCGACTTAAGTGGAGTATACAACTCCACTTTAATTGAAGGTTATATTCCCTACGTAATAAAAAAATTCAATTAAAAAAAAAGAGGAGTATACAACTAGCTCAAATTGTATAATACTTCACATTTTTCTGGGAAAAAAAATATATTACTTGCGTCAAAAATGATTGTCCAGTTTTACTTCCCAAAAGTTAAATAGAATAGTTTTAATAGATTGATGAGTGATGACTCATTCAACGTTTTTTTTTTAACATAAGGGAAGGGAGAGGAAATGGAAGGAAATTAATAAAGTGGAAAATTGAATTCTCACTAATATGATGAAAATTTAAGTAGTCAACCATCTACCCTAGTAAAATCGCCCATGTTCCTTTGTTCAAAGTTGTCTGTCACATTGTCAAATTATTCTTCATTTTTTAAAAAAAAAAACTGACTTTGTAATAAATAGGGATCATGGACAAACACATTTTTTAAAAGAAAAAAAAATGTTTTTTTTTTTGGACAAACAGGGCCTTAAGTATTTTGAACCCTGCACCCCTCCCCCGTCCCTACACTTCTCTTACTTTATATGTTTATCAGTTTAATTTTTAATCATCAATCGGAAGAAAGTATTTTTAGTGGTCTTGAGAGGGAGGGAGGGGGTGGTTCTTTTTATTTTGAAAAAAAATACCTTTTTTTACAAAATATAAAGTTTCTTTTTATTTTTCCTCTGATATTTGGTATACGTTTTAAGGTCCAACTAATCTGAATTTACGCCAAAATTTTTTATTTTAGAAGTAAAATGCTCCCTACCAAAGGAACTCTTATCATTACTTTCATAGTTTTGGTGATTTTATAACCTCAAATTATAGATTATATATTAGGATGATTCGCATTAGATGAAAAAAGAAAACATTAAAAGGCTAATTAAGGAGAAAAACTTCGTTTCCTTTTTCCAATGTTTTACACTTCAATTACATTTGTTCCATCCTCAAGAAGTTTTCACCTCCGATATTCATTTTTACAGATCCATATACCAACAATGTAATATTGATACTGGAATTTTGTTTCAGTCCTTCAGGTTCTTAAGAGGCAAATTACATTAAAAACTTATAATTTCTCATAAATCTCTCATATTGGTCAACTAATACTGATTATATACAAAGAAATCAAATTAATGGTTTTCCACTTGCAGTATTTTTTATGGGTGCCAATGGCCGATTTAGAGTTAATGAATTGTTGGTGGTGCTTTAATAATTGAGCACGCGATTTTTGCCCTATATGAATTACTCCCATAATTTCAAAACAAAATAATTTCTTTTCATTATTTGCAATTTTGTGGATTTTTGTGGCATTTTCTGTTAATTGTTTGCATTTGTCTGCGCATTTTTTATTTTTGTTTAATTAATGAAAAATACAACAAATATGTACATTTGCATTTAGAGTTTAATTGATCATTTTAGGATTAATCAAGTAATTAAATTATTTTATAAAAAGGAAAATCACAAAAAAATGGTCATTTTGCACCTTTTAATTTTAATTTGGATCTTGAGTAGTTTTTCTTTAATTTATTAATTGTGGTAATTAATTTGCTAAGATATTTGAGTAGGAATTAATTTAGGTTTATTTTTAGTTTTAATTTAAAAGAAATTAAAAAGAGTTAATTTGGAAAGAAAAGAAAAAGAGAAGAAAAGAGTTGAAATGGTTTTGGGCCAAGTCTCTTAACTTTTCTTCAGCCCAAACGATTTTCCACCAAAACCCAATTTACCCTCCCAGACCCATGCTCGTCTGCCCCCTGAACCTGACTCATTCC
Organism: Nicotiana sylvestris; assembly: GCF_000393655.2. NCBI lineage: Eukaryota > Viridiplantae > Streptophyta > Magnoliopsida > Solanales > Solanaceae > Nicotiana > Nicotiana sylvestris. Next base: position 211,416,051 of record NC_091062.1, on the reverse strand, counting down.
CCAAATATACACGAAGATATGCAAAGCCCTAAATCAAACGACCCAAACGACGGGAACACTGTTCCTCCATCGTTCTCACTCAAACCAATCCCCAAATTTAGTCCAAATTCGGGAGAGTGAATCCCAAATCCTTAATCCACGCGTCCCTCCTTCTCTCATCTTGCCGTTGCTAACGGTTTCTGACGCAAGATTCCCCTCTCCTCTCACTCGCTTGAATTCGAGTTTTATCGCACGATTGGAAGGTTCTGGAGACGAGATGCTGGATGAGTTTAAGGCGTTGGATTGATTTCACTTAATCCGAGCCCTACGTTCATCAAGAACTCGTCTTCAAAAGAAGCCTTATCCGACTTTGTGAAGGGGGACTGAAAAAAATGTTTTGAAAAAAAGAAAAAGTGGAAAGGCTCTTGCTGATGGTTTTCGGGGTTTATTTTCTTCTTTGAAGAGTCCTTTCAAAGTTTAAGAGAAAGATATATACAAATTTGTTCTTTTTTCTGAATCCGGATTTGAGTTCCAAGGAGATAAAAATTAAAGTTCACGCTTGGTTTTCTACTGTCATCTTGCTGATTTGCTGCTGAACCTCGCTAGGATTTGGAGTTGAGAAGTGTATTGTGGAGTCCATAATTGTTATAAAAGAGATTTGCAACTTCAGGTTCAATTTTCCTCTCTTTATTTCTATGTGACTCTGTTTTGTTTCAGTGTTTTTGAGCTATGAGATTCAGTCTAGAGTGGTTTATTCTGTGTTATGATCGAATACCAGTGGTGGTATGTGTTTGAGTATATGTAGTCAATAAGAGTCGATTTGAGTAATCATCTTCCACCTCATGTATGTCATGATTGTTATTCGGGCTCGAGGTATATTCTGAGTTAAATTTCATCGCGTTCAGTTTAACGATGTGTGCAGTTTCTTCTGGTGAAATTCCTTCACAATATGCTCTGATGTTCATGATGATTTGCTTGAGCCATAAGTTCATGGAGTTAACTAATAGTTCTGTAGATGTTATATTGGAAATGTGTGATCGACCTAGGATGGTTTTCACTGTTAGTTGTGGTGTTCTGATTGAAGATTCAGCACACAACTAATCAATTGGTTCAAGTATCCTAGCAGTAGATTTGCTGGAAATCTTCTATGTGCTAATTGTTAAATTATAGCTTTGTACATGTTTAGTTTACTTTATAAGCAACAAGAGGCTGATTTGAGTAAGGTGAGTAAAAATCAGTAGTAAATTATGAGTTTACATTCAATTTTTGAACCAAGTTATGTTGCCTTGATTGAGTTTTCCTGAAATCTTGTTCACCCTTAACTTGGTCTCATAGTTTGAACAGTTAGTCGCCTGAGTTTGAATGGCTCGTGTATCTTTAAAATTTCATGCTTATTCGTGTACTAGGTCCCAATCAGTCCAGTTATGAGCAGTTTTGTTCATGCTCTAATACTGAAATATACAAGCTATCTTCACACTGGATTTCCAATCAGTTTGCATTCTCTGTTTACTTGTTCCTATTACCAGTGATTTGTTTTTCACCTTTGAATAAGACAGGATCATCTCAGTTCCAAAATTCTGATTTCCTTTTAATTGTTGTCCTAATTTGGCTGTTGGTTTCTGCCTTGTTTTCTTCTATTAACTTCTGCGAGTATTAAAGCAGATTCTAAATCTGTTTGGATTCATGGCTGCGATAGATGTTCTGTGATCTTCCTTTGAGTTCTGTTCCATTTGGTCATCTATAAATTAGACAGGGGTTCGTTTAAGCTTACTTCTGTTAGTTGGAATTCCATAACTGGTGCATTCAAGTGAAATTTTCAGAAAGTGTCCGTTTGTTTTCCTCTCTTTGAAATGAGTTTATGGTGGACGATTTGATATCTCTTCTGTTGGGGTCGTACGTCTGCTCATCGGTGCCTGAATTGTTCTACTGTCCTTTGAAAACATGTAGCAGTTTGTGTTTAGATTCTTTTGCTATCAAGAGTGAGCATATTCTCTGAGAAGTGAAATAGCTAGCTTATTGTCTTTAGTTTTTCATGAGCTGCACTACTCTGTTTTGAAGAGCTTCTTACACAAGTTGCTAGCACCCTTTGAGCTAACTTTGTTGTGTGAATTTGAGTCATTGCTTATTACATACGTTCCAGGACCTGAATTTTCCTAAAGAGTAAGGTATAAAAGAGGTAATTTTTATGTTTGAAAGTGATACTCCCATGAAAGAATGGTTTGCTACTAAAAAGGGTCCTCTTATGATTTTACTGTATGCTTTTACTAGTTTACAATGGGCTCAAACTATTCATATGAGTAGCTATAATAATAACAGGCCAATACAAATTCTCTTTAAGTGGTTAGGAATATGAATGGATGCTATTCCATGGAATTAGGGGTTGGGGATTCTGTTGTGTATTACGAGGCGGATAGATTTGGGTCAAGTTAATGCGAAATGTGCAGAAACAAGAAGTTCGGAAAGTGGTATTCTATTTTTAATCTTAGCTCAGAGCTACTGTTTTTTTTTTCATGGAAAACTATTTTGTTTAAATGATTGATTCTTAAAAGTGTTCCTAAAAATTAAGGTGTTTGGTTTCAGTTCAGATTCATGGAGTTGGATTTGTAGTATTATTGTGCCATATTAAATAGAATATAATTTATAGCCCTCCGAAATCTAGTTTGAATTCCTTTTAAAATAAATTGAGGAGTGTCGTGCCCAACAATCTTAAATGCACGGCCTTCATTTAGTTAATGTGTTTGCTTTTTTTTTTAAATTCGAGGCGTGCCATTTAGCAAATTTCCATGGCCCTCACGAAGTTAAACGCGTAGTTGCTTCAAGCGCGTTCTTTTAATAATTTACCTTGTTAAATTCGGGTGCACATTTATGTGACCCAAATCCAAATCTCAACAATGTTAAGATATGTCAAAAACCACGGGTGCATTTATGTGACGTGGTTCGAGACGTGTTTTAATAACGTTGCAATTTTCTTTAAAAAATGAATAAAAGCGGTTAAAACTAAAATTTGCATAAATTCAAAATGTACTAAAATTAGATAATGAAGCCGAATATAACAGTTGAGCGACCGTGCTAGAACCACGGAACTCGGGAATGCCTAACACCTTCTCCCGGGTTAACAGAATTCCTTACTCGGATTTCTAGTTCGCGGACTATTAAACAGAGTCAAGCTTTTCCTCGATTCGGGATTCAACTGGTGACTTGGGACACCATAAATCTCCCAAGTGGCGACTCTGAATCTTTTAATAAATAAATCTCATTTCGATTGTCACTTAAATTGGAAAAAACTCTCTTTACACCCTTTCCCGGGGGTGTAGGTAAAAAAGGAGGTGTGACAGCTCTGGCGACTCTGCTAGGGAACGAACCCAGAACTATGGTTCAGGGTTCAAGAATTCGAGCTTAGAATAATTGTTATACTTGGCTTTATTTATTATATGATTTTATTATATGTTTGGGTCTAATGTGCTAATTGTTGATTTTACCGCTTTGATATTATCTGAACTGTATATATAAACTGCTACGAAACCCCTCTTTTCTCTCTCCTGAGGAGTGCACGCTGGTCGTGACTTCTTTCTGTTAGTGTCAAATCCCAAATAGAATGAGGTTCGGACAAGTTGCAAAGCCGGATGATCTTTTGATTACCGGTACGCAGCCCCTCCCCCCTCGGCTCAAGTTGTCTGCTCGGGTAAGCCAGGTCTAGAACAAATAAACCCAGGTTTTGAACCTAGAATAACTTAGCCGCATGTCGGATCCCTAGTAGGAACGCTTGTTTGCATCACGTGCATCTGACTTTGGGGACTCAACACAGGGGTTGGGCCTGTCTAGGACAGGTGTACCCAAATAACAGACCATCTTGATGCATCCTATGTGCTACATGTTGCATTTTTTCAAGGGTAAAAGGGTCATTTGGCGGACCAATTATAGTTGAAGGCAAATGAAAAAAAAAGAAGAAAAAGAAAAAGAGAGGGTGAAGTGTGAAGATAAAGCGAATGGGGCCCAATTATGTATTCTGTCACATTTTTGTTAAAAAAAGGGCTTGAAAATTTAAGAAAAAGATTTTGCACTTTTTCATCATTTTTCGTAAATTAGAAAATAAAAAGGGGGGGGGGGAGAAAATCCAAAAAAAGATTTCTCATGTTTCATCATTTTTCAAGAAAAAGAAAAAAAATATGTTTTTTCTAAATTAGCTGTTTTTTAATTCTCGCCCGTATCCAATCGGCCCGAACTACGCACACCTGATTCTCGTCTTTCGGGGCGTGATACGTAGGCAACCCACATAGGGTCCGGTCTTCCTAGTAAATCATAGGTTCTTGGCTTTGCGGGATCTTAGCCAAGTTTTGCACTTCTAGCCACCTTTTGGCCAAATAGGCCATTTTACAAAAGTAGCCTCAATCATGTCTTTAAGGCATTAATTCTAAAATCCTAAAAGATTTTCTTGTGAGGTGTTTCTTTGGGAAATTAATGAAAGATGAAAAAAATTCTTTTTATTTTTATTAGAACTTTAGGATATTGTACATAGAAAAAAAATACTTTATCTTTTGTTTATCATTAGAATTTCTTCTTTAGGCAATCAAAATTGAAATCCAAAAGCATTTTGTTTTATCTTTTCTATTGCTTGTTTCGAAATATCGCGTCAGGATATCAAATGAAAATTCAAAATATGTTTTTGTGGTTTATTCTTTAGATTTTCCTCTTAAAAAAACGAATCAAAAAAAATATTTTTTTTCTTCTAGGGTTTTCTTTAATAATTTCCCACAGTTTGTCTTGAAAAAATATGATCGTTAAGCTTGAGTTTAGAATATATTATAGAACATTAAGTCTAGAAAAATTTTAGCTTCTTTTATTTCTCTTTTCTTATAAGAATAGTCTTTGAGGTAAAAAAAAAGAAAAAAAAAAGAAAAAAGGAGAATGTCAGTTTGTTTATTTTATTTTCGATCTTCCCGATGTGACGACCCAAAGGGTCATCACCGGTTTTCTCCCTTATTCCGTGCTTTCGAGGCCTTGAAAACCTCACCTCTAGTTATCTCGATTTGCGTGCGCAGTCCGGGCACGTAGCCGGAAAAGCTTATGTGTTAAATTATGTGAAATTTGATAAATTGTGGCTTTAAAATGGTTAAAGTTGACTTTGGTCAACATTTTGGGTAAACGGACCCGGACCCATGATTTGACGGTCCCGAAGGGTCCGTAGAAAAATATGGGACTCGGGCGTATGCCCGAAATCGAAATCCGAGGTCCCGAGAAATGAATTTTTAAAAGAAATTATTTTTCTGAAATTTATTTGGAAATTTGAAATGAAAATGAATTAGAAAGTATTGGTATCGGGCCCGTATTTTGGTTCCGGCATCCGGTACAGGTCTTATATGTGGTTTAAGCGCTTTCTGTGAAATTTGGTTGCAATCAGACGTCGTTTGACGTGATTCGGACTTGAATTCCTAAATTTAAAACTTGATGAAGTTTGAGGAAAAGCTCTTGATTTTGAGGTTTGATTCACTGTTTTTATGTTATTTTGACGATTTGATTGCACGGTTAAGTTCGTAAGATGTTGTTGAGTTAGTGTGTGTTTAGTTGGGAGCCCCGAGGGCTCGGGAGTGTTTCGGAGGTGTTCCGGGGTGGTTTTGGCCTTAGGAATGTTGCAGAAATAGCTGTTGTTGTTGCCCAGTTATTCCTTCTATGCGATCGCATAAGAAGGGTCGCGACCGCATAGAGCAAACCTCAGGGGTCCAGAAATCCTTCTATGCGATCACATTCTACTCTCTGCGATTGCATTGCATGAAAACCCAACCTTCATTTTATTCTTCTATGCGATCGCAACCTTACGTCCGTGATCGCAGTGCACATCAGACCTTACCCTATGCGATCGCAATCCCTTTCCCGCGATCGCATAGAGCAATTTTTGCCCAGTTATTTAAAATGTCCAAACAGAACCATTTCGGGAGTTATTAAAATTTTCATAAAACCTTTCTTCTCCAAAGCTTCTAGGCGACTTTTAGAGCATATCTTCACCAAAGCTTCTTGGGTAAGTATTGTTTAACTCGTTTTCTTCATTTTCCATCATCATCTATTGAAATTCTAGGCCTAAAACATGTAATTTAGGGTAGAAATTGGGAATTTGGGTAGAGTTAGGGCTTTTTGATTTTTCTTGATTTAGACCTCGTTTTGGGGTCGAATTTGAAAACAAATTATATATTCGAGCTCGTGAATGAATGGGTGATATGAATTTGGTCTGAACCTCGTGTTTTGACCAAGCAAGCCCGGGGTCGATTTTTGAAATTTTGTGAAGAAAGCTTGGAAATCTATAATTAGGCATTGGGTTTGATTTGTTTAGTATATATTAATATTATGAAGTCATTATTGTATAGATTTGATTGAGTTAGAGCCGAATTCGAAAGGAAAGGCGGTATTTGAGAGTTGATTGCTATTCTTTGGACCGAGGTAAGTGTTTGTTCTAACTTTGGCTTGAGGTAATAGGATTAGAGTGTTGTTTGCTATTTGCTAATTGTTGAGTACGGTGTATAGGCATGGTGACGAGTATCTATACACCGGAGTCTAGCATGATCGTGAGTCTTATTTGTGTTTATTCGGATTTTGTGATACCTCTTCCTTGTTAAATTGATAAATTTCATATAATGTGAAGAGTTTGAGGAAGAATTATGATTTGTACATTCTTCGAGCATTGGCTCGAGTACATTATAAAGCGTGAAAGTATATGAAATGATTGAACCCCTTTGGAGTGTTGGCTCAGGTGGTAAAGTGAGATGAGAAGTAAAAGTGATAGAAAGAGAAAGAGTTATTGAATTGTTCCCTTGCCGGGATGTTTGTTGCTTTGTTGATTATCTCCCTTGTCGGGATGTTTGTTGCTTTGTTGATTATCTCCCTTGCCGGGATGTTGAAATTTATTGATTTTGTTCCCTTGCCGGGATTTAACTGTTTAATTATGTTCCCTTGCCGGGATTTCTATTATTATTTGTTCACTCCCTTGCCCCTTTGTTTGTGATTGTTGTTTGGGTGAGGAAGAGCGATAAAGCACGAATGATGATGTTGTGCATTATTTGTTATTGTGAGGAAATAGTGTAAAAGCACGGAGGGTCATTCCGTGCCATGTTTTGAATATTTATGCACGAAGGGTCATTCCGTGCCATGTTTTGAATATTTATGCACGAAGGATTATTTCGTACCATGTTTTGAATATTTATGCACGAAGGGTCATTCCGTGCCTTGATATGAGAGTTTATGTGAGGAAAAGCACGAAGGTTAATATTGTGTACTTTATATGATTATTTTGGTGAGGACGAGAGTAAAGGCATGAAGGGTGATGTCGTGCAACTGTTGAGTTTTCCTACTCTTGTTGATATTCTAGTTGTGTTGTTTTATTTCCTTATTTGGTGTTTTATTTATGAATTGTTACTCTCCCCACAGCATATTCCCCTCCCTCCTTGATTGATTATTTTTTCATACTTCTAATCAGTTGTATGTATTTATGTACTGAAATGGGAGCAGGTGGTACGCCTACCACAAGATATGAGAAATGGATTCGGGTTGCACGCATGCAATAAGATGAGCATTGAAAAGTGAAAATTGCCTTTAATTTCCCTTTATTTGTATTAGATGTTAAGTTGCAGTTCCCATATTATTCTCGATATATTGCTTTAACCGTTGTCCTCGAAGCATGTTCCTTTCCCCAGTTTTAATTGTTTATTATCTGTTATTTTTCCGCCAAATGTTATTTAACTACACAGGTTTATTTGGAGTCTGGTCCTAGCCTCGTCACTACCTCGCCGGGGTTAGGCCAGACACTTACCAGCACATGGGGTCAGTTGTGCTGATGCTACACTCTGTGCATCTTTTTGCACAGATCCAGGAGCAGCTTTTGGACCTCAGCAGTAGGATTTGATCGGGAGATGACTTCAGTCCAGAGACACCGAGTTAGCCTTGCTAACGTTCCGCATGGCCCGGAGTCTCCCTTATCTTTGTTTTTCGTTTGATTTCCTTTGTATCAGATCATACAGTACTGTATTTTATTCAGACTTTGTATTTAGCATTCTGTAGAAGTTCGTGAGTTAGTGACACTAGATCCGGGTAGAGGTGTATTTGAGCTTCTGCACTTGGTTTCAGTTATTTATGTTTTGAGTCTTCCGCTTTGTATTAATTATCTCGTCTTTCTTTATAATGTTGATGTTGTTAAGAGAAGTATCAAATTAATTGGCTTGCCTAGCTCCTATTAGTAGGCTCCATCACGACTCCTGATGGTGGAAAAATCTGGGTCGTGACAAGTTGGTATCAGAGCACTAGGTTACTTAGGTCTCATGACTCACGTACAAGCTCGGTAGAGTCTGAGGGATCGGTACATAGACGTCTGTATTTATCCCGCATAGGCTACTGAGTTAGGAAAACTTCACATCTGTTCTCTCTTGTCGTGTGGTTCTGTTTCCCCAATACTGATTGAATTTCTACTCAGTCCTTTCCCGAATGGCGAGTCATGTACCGCTTCTTCAGCCAAGTAGCAGCACAGACCGGTGATAGATCAACTATGTCTTCGGAGGCTTTGTGGAGGTTGGATAAGTTTCATCAAGCACTTTACTACTAATTTCAGCGGTGCATCTTCTGAGGATCCCTAAGATTTTCTAAACAACTGTCATGAGGTTCTCAGGGACATGGGGATCGTGGAGACCAATGAGGTTGAATTTTCTACTTTTCGCTTGTCTGGATCTGCCAAGACCTGTTGGAGGGTTTATTGATTGGCTATACCATTTAGGTCATCAGCTTTGACTTGAGAACAATTCACGCAGCTATTTCAAGAGAAGTTTCTCTACACCACTCAGAGAGAGGTATTAGAGTGTGAGGTAGAGGTATTAGAGGTAGAGGTAGAGATGCTAGAGGTGGAGGTAAAGGTATTAGAGGTGGAGGTACAGGTACTATTCTGGTTTGTGATAGAGATGCTTCAGTATTATTTGATCCAAGGTATACATACTAGTATGTGTCAACTTATTTTGCACCGTATCTGTTTGTGCCTAGTGATTCCTTGAGTGTTCCTATTTATGTGTCTACACCGGTGGGTGATTCTATTGTGGTAGATCAAGCCCATCGCTCTTGTGTAGTTGTGATTGGGGGTCTTGAGACTCGAGTAGATTTGTTGTTTCTGGACATGGTCGATTTTGATGTTATATTGGGGATGGAACGGTTATCACCTTACCACGCTATCTTGGACTGTCCTGCCAAGACTATGACCTTAGATTTACCGGGTATGCCTCGTTTAGAGTAGAGAGGGACTCTTGGTCATTCTACCCGCAGTGTTATTTCGTCTGTGAAGGCTCGGCATATGGTCGAGAAGGGATGTTTGGCCTATTTGGCTTATGTTCGTGATTCTAGTGCCGAGGTCCCCTCTATTGATTCTATGCCCGTGGTTCGTGAGTTTCCTGAGGTTTTTCCTTCAGACTTGTCGGGTATGCCACCCGATAGAGATATTGATTTCTGCATCGATTTGGCTCCGGGCACTCAGCCCATATCTATTTTGCCATATCGCATGGCCCTGTCAGAGTTGAAAGAGTTGAAAGAGCAGTTGCAAGACTTGCTTGAGAAGGGTTTCATTAGACCCAGCGTATCGCCTTGGGGCATGCCGGTTCTGTTTGTAAAGAAAAAGGATGGTTCGATGAGAATGTGCATTGATTACCGGCAATTAAGCAAGGTTACAATAAAGAATAAGTATCCACTGCCGTGGATTGATGATTTATTCGATCAACTTCGGAGTGCCAAGGTATTTTCAAAGATTGACTTGAGATCTGGCTACCATCAGTTGAGGATTAGGGCATCTGATATCCCTAAGACAGCATTCCGCACTCGGTAGGGGCATTATGAGTTCTTGGTTATGTCATTTGGGGTGACCAATGCCCCAGCAGCCTTTATGGATTTGATGAACCGAGTGTTCAGGCCTTATTTGGACTCGTTCGTGATAGTCTTCATTGATGATATTTTGATATATTCCTGCAGTCAGGAGGAGCACGAGCAACATCTTAGAGTGGTTCTTCAGACCTTGAGGGATAGTCAGTTATATGCTAAGTTCTCGAAGTGCGAGTTCTGGTTGAGCTCAGTTGCATTTCTGGGTCATGTTGTATCAGCAGAGGGTATTCAGGTTGATCCAAAGAAGATTGAGGCAGTCAAGAACTAGCCTCGACCAGCATCAGCTACAGAGATTCAGAGTTTCTTGGGATTGGCAGGCTACTATTGTCGATTCGTGGAGGGGTTCTCATCTATTGTAGCCCCGATAACCAAGTTGACCCAGAAGGGTGCCCAGTTCAGATAATCGGACGCGTGTGAGGCAAGCTTTCAGAAGCTCAAGACAACTCTGACTACGGCACCGGTATTGGTTTTGCCCACAGGTTCAGGGCCTTATACAGTATATTGTGATGCTTCCTGTATTGGGCTTGGTGCAGTATTGATCCAGGACGACAGAGTCATTACCTATGCTTCGAGGCAGTTAAAGATCTGCAGGAAGAATTATCCGGAGGCATTGTTCATATGGTTCATGCTTTGAAGATTTGGAGGCATTATCTATATGGTGTGACGTGTGAGGTTTACACTGATCATAAGAGTCTTTAGTACATGTTCAAGCAAAAAGAGTTGAATTTGAGGCAGAGGAGCTGGTTAGAGTTGTTGAAGGATTATGATGTTACTATCTTGTATCACCCGGTAAAGGCCAATGTGGTGGCCGATGCATTAAGTAGGAAGTCCGCCAGCATGGGTAGTCTTGCTTATATTCTGATCAGCCAAAGACCGCTTGCTTTGGATGTTCAGGCCTTGGCCAATCGTCTTGTGAGGTTGGATATTTCTAAGCCTAGCAGAGTGTTAGCTTACACGGTCGCTCATTCTTCATTATTGGAGCGTATCTGTGATCGGCAGTTTGATGATCCCCATTTGTGTGTCCTGAGAGGCACGGTGCAGCGTGAAGGTGCCACGAAGGTGACCTTAGATAATGATGGTGTTTTGAGATTGCAGGGGCGAGTTTGTGTGCCTAATGTTGATGGGATTCTAGAGTTGATCTTAGAGGAGGCCCATAGTTCCCGATATTCTATTCACCCGGGCACCGTGAAGATGTATCAGGATTTGCGGCAGCACTATTGGTGGCATAGAATGAAGAAAGATATAGTTGCATATGTGGCTCGGTGTTTGAATTTTCAGCGGGTTAAGTATGAGCATCAGAGGCCTGGTGGTTTATTTCAGAGGATTGAGCTTCCCGGGTGGAAGTGGGAGCGGATCACAATGGATTTCGTTGTTGGGCTTTCGCAGACTCGAAGGAAGTTTGATGCAGTTTGGGTCATTATTGATAGGCTGACCAAGTCAGCGCATTTCATTCATGTGGCAGTCTCCTATTCATCCGAGTGGTTAGCTAAGATCTATATCCGGGAGATTGTTCGCCTTCATGGTGTGCCGGTGTCTATCATTTTGGACCGAGGTACGCAGTTTACCTCGCGTTTCTGGGAAGCAGTTCAGCGAGAGTTAGGCACCCAGGTTGAGTTGAGCATAGCATTTCATCCTCAGACAGACAGGCAGTCCGAGCGGACTATTCAGATATTAGAGGATATGCTCCGAGCTCGTGTCATTGACTTCGGAGGTTCGTGGGATCAGTTTTTGCCTTTAGTAGAGTTTTCCTACAATAACAGCTACCAGTCGAGTATCCTGATGGCTCCTTGTAAGGCTTTGTATGGTAGGCGATGTCGATCTCCGGTTGGATAGTTTGAGCTGGGGGAGGCTCGGTTATTGGGTACAGATCTGGTTTAGGAGGCCTTGGATAAGGTCCGGATTATTCAGGATAGGCTTCGTACAGCTCAGTCCAGGCAAAAGACTTATGCAGACCGCAAGGTTCGAGACATTGCTTTTATGGTTGGTGAGCGAGTATTGCTCCGTGTGTCGCCTATGAAGGGTGTGATCAGATTTGGGAAGACGGGCAAGCTTAGCCCTAGGTTCATTTATCCATTTGAGATTCTTGACCGAGTGGGAGAGGTGGCTTATAGACTTGCATTGCCGCCGAGCTTATCAGCAGTGCATTCAGTATTTCATGTATCTATGCTCCGGAAGTATCACGGCTATCCATACCACGTGTTAGATTTCAGCACTGTCCAGTTGGACAAGGACTTATCTTATGAGGAGGAGCCGGTAGCTATTCTAGGCCGGCAGGTTCGCCAGTTGAGGTCGAAGAGTTTTCCTTCGGTTCGTGTTCAGTGGAGAGATCAGCCTCCTAAGGCATCGACCTGGGAGTCCAAGTTCGATATGCGGGACCATTATCCTCATCTATTTCCCGACTCAGGTACTTCTTTCTTTAGTCCGTTCGAGGATGAACGGTTGTTTTAGAGGTGGAGAATGTGACGACCCAAAGAGTCATCACCGGTTTTCTCCCTTTTTTCGTGCTTCTGAGGACTTGAAAACCTCACCTTTAGTTGCCTCGATTTGCGTGCACAGTCCGGGTGCGTAGCCAGAAAAGCTTATGTGTTAAATTATGTGAAATTTGATAAATTGTGGCTTTAAAATGGTTAAAGTTGACTTTGGTCAACATTTTGGGTAAACAGACCCGGACCCGTAATTTGACGGTCCCGGAGGGTCCGTAGAAAAATATGGGACTCAGGCATATGCCCGGAATCGAAATCCGAGGTCCCGAGCCCGAGAAAAGAATTTAAAAAAAAATTGTTTTTCTGAAATTTTTTTGGAAATTTGAAATGAAAATGAATTAGAAAGCATTGGTATCGGGCCCGTATTTTGGTTCCGGCATCCGGTACATGTCTTATATGTGGTTTAAGCGCTTTCTGTGAAATTTGGTTGCAATTGGACGTCGTTTGACGTGATTCGGACTTGAATTCCTAAATTTGAAACTTGATGAAGTTTGAGGAAAAGCTCTTAATTTTGAGGTTTGATTCACTGTTTTTGATGTTATTTTTGGCGATTTGATCGCACGATTAAGTTCGTAGGATGTTGTTGAGTTAGTGTGTGTGTTTGGTTGGGAGCCCCGAGGGCTCGGGAGTGTTTCGAAGGTGTTCCGGGTGGTTTTGGCCTTAGGAATGTTGCAGAAATAGCTGCTGTTGTTGCCCAGTTATTCCTTCTATGCGATTGCATAAAAAGGGTCGCGACCGCATAGAGCAAACCTCAGGGGTCCAAAAATCCTTCTATGCGATCGCATTCTACTCTCTGCGATCGCATTGCATGAAAACCCAACCTTCATTTTATTCTTCTATGTGATCGCAACCTTACGTCCGCGATTGCAGTACACATCAGACCTTACCCTATACGATCGCAATCCCTTTCCCGCGATCGCATAGAGCAATTTTTCCCCAGTTATTTAAAATGTCCAAAACAGAACCATTTTGGGAGTTATTAAAATTTTCATAAAACCTTTCTTCTCCAAAGCTTCTAGGCAACTTTTAGAGCATATCTTCACCAAAGCTTCTTGGGTAAGTATTGTTTAACTCGTTTTCTTCATTTTCCATCATCATCTATTGAAATTCTAGGCCTAAAACATGTAATTTAGGGTAGAAATTGGGAATTTGAGTAGAGTTAGGGCTTTTTGATTTTTCTTGATTTAGACCTTGTTTTGGGGTCGAATTTGAAAACAAATTATATATTCGGGCTCGTGGATGAATGGGTGATCTGAATTTGGTCCGAACCTCGTGTTTTGACCAAGCGGGGCCGGGGTCAATTTTTGGAATTTTGTGAAGAAAGCTTGGAAATCTATAATTAGGCATTGGGTTTGATTTGTTTAGTATATATTAATATTATGAAGTCATTATTGTATAGATTTGATTGAGTTGGAGCCGAATTCGAAAGGAAAGACGGTATTTGAGAGTTGATTGCTATTCTTTGGACCGAGGTAAGTGTTTGTTCTAACTTTGGCTTGAGGGAATAGGATTAGAGTGTTGTTTGCTATTTGCTAATTGTTGAGTACGGTGTATAGGCATGGTGACGAGTATCTATACACCGGAGTCTAGCATGACCGTGAGTCTTATTTGTGTTTATTCGGATTTTGTGATACCTCTTCCTTGTTAAATTGATAAATTTCATATAATATGAAGAGTTTGAGGAAGAATTATGATTTGTACGTTCTTGGAGCATTGGCTCAAGTACATTATAAAGCGTGAAAGTATATGAAATGGTTGAACCCCTTTGGAGTGTTAGCTTAGGTGGTAAAGTGAGATGAGAATTAAAAGTGATAGAAAGAGAAAGAGTTATTGAATTGTTCCCTTGCCGGGATGTTTGTTGCTTTGTTGATTATCTCCCTTGCCAGGATGTTTGTTGCTTTGTTGATTATCTCCCTTACCGGGATGTTTGTTGCTTTGTTGATTATCTCCCTTGCTGGGATGTTGAAATTTATTGATTTTGTTCCCTTGCTGGGATTTAACTGTTTAAGTGTGTTCCCTTACCGGGATTCCTATTATTATTTGTTCACTCCCTTTCCCCTTTATTTGTGATTGTTGTTTGGGTGAGGAAGAGCGATAAAGCATGAAGGGTGATGTCGTGCATTGTTTGTTATTGTGAGGAAAGAGTGTAAAAGCACAAAGGGTCATTCCGTGCCATGTTTTGAATATTTATGCACGAAGGATTATTTCGTGCCATGTTTTGAATATTTATGCACGAAGGGTCATTCCGTGCCTTGATATGAGAGTTTATGTGAGGAAAAGCACGAAGTTTAATGTCGTGTACTTTATATGATTATTTTGGTGAGGACGAGAGTAAAGACATGAAGGGTGATGTCGTGTAACTGTTGAGTTTTCCTACTCTTGTTGATATTCTAGTTGTGTTGTTTTCTTTCCTTATCTGGTGTTTTATTTATGAATTGTTACCCTCCCCACAGCATATTCCCCTCCCTCCTTGATTGATTATTTTTCCGTACTTTTAATCCGTCGTATGTATTTATGTACTGAAATGGGAGCGGGTGGTACGCCTACCACGAGATATGAGAAATAGATTCAGGTTGCACGCATGCAACATGATGAGTATTGAAAAGTGAAAATTGCCTTTAATTTCCCTTTATTTGTATTAGATGTTAAGTTGCAGTTCCCATATTATTCTCGATATATTGCTTTAACCGTTGTACTTGAAGCATGTTCCTTTCCCCAGTTTTAATTGTTTATTATCTGTTATTTTTCCGCCAAATGTTATTTAACTGCACAGGTTTATTTGGAGTTTGGTCCTAGCCTCGTCACTACCTCGCCGGGGTTAGGACAGACACTTACCAGCACATGGGGTCGGTTGTGCTTATGCTACACTCTGTGCATCTTTTTGCACAGATCCAGGGGCATCTTTTGGACCTCAGCAGTAGGATTTGATCGGGAGTTGACTTCAGTCCAAAGGCACCGAGGTAGCCTTGCTGACGTCCGCATGGCCCGGAGTCTCCCTTATCTTTATTTTTCGTTTGATTTCCTTTGTATCGGATCAGACAGTACTTTATTTTATTCAGACTTTGTATTTAGCATTCTGTTGAAGTTCGTGAGTTAGTGACACCAGATCCGGGTAGAGGTGTATTTGAGCTTCCGCACTTGGTTTCAGTTATTTATGTTTTGAGTCTTCCGCTTTGTATTAATTGTCTCGTCTTTCTTTATAATGTTGATGTTGTTAAGAGAAGTATCAAATTAATTGGCCTGCCTAGCTCTTATTAGTAGGCACCATCACGACTCCCGATGGTGGGAAAATCCGGGTCGTGACACTCGAACTACGCCAAGATCTGATTCATGCGGCGTCATGATACGTAGGCAACCTACATAGGGTTCGATCAAATTATTTTTTTAGTATAAGAAAAAAAAAGGAAAAAAAGAGGTGAAATTATGGGATGTGAGAGATGAGAAGGAAAAAAAGAGCGATAATCAGAAAGAAAAAGGGAAAGAAAATGAGCGAGCTAAGAAGTGCAAGGAAAGAAAAGAAAAGAGAAGATTAAAATGGACAAATTGGGATAATGCCAAGTGACCTTATGACCCTCTAAGTCATTCTAGAACCATTAATTGTTGCTAGGTGCATTGCACGCAATGTGATATTTTTGCTGTTAAATGCCCTAACGCTAACGGGGTGACCCCATTTTGCTCCTTTTGATATCTTCATAGCAGAAAGGTGGTTGGTTTGTGGTTCTCGAAGTAGTAACTCCTCTCCACAACATAAAGTCAAAAGGTAATGGCAGACAACAACAAAAATGAGTTGGTTGATACAGGTGCCCAAAAGCAATTGGTCGAACAGGACAATGGATTGGTTGAAGAGGTGAAGATGTTAAGACAACACATGGCGGACATGTATCAGGACTGGATGACTGGGAAGAGTCCACCCCCGCCACCACCTAGCTTCCTAAATGATGCCCTTACCCAAACACCGATCACAGTGCCAAATGATCCCCCATACTCTCTAGATTCACTCACTTATCATGGCTTTTTCAACTACCCTAGTAGCTCCATCACTCATCTTCCAATTACCTTTCCAAAAATTGCCCTCATGTCTTATCCACCATCCCCAACAATGAACACCCACTCAAAGCTCACGATGCCCAATATTACCCCTCAGAGGTTGCCCACAAGGCTCCCAACTCATACAAGCAAGGCCCACGGGATGAGCCTCATGTTGAAAATGAAAAGTTCACAGAAAGAAAAGGGCGAGATGGGATACCCAGGAGGCTGAAAGGCATAGAACAGTCCTTAAAGAACAAATAAGGAATGGGAGACCAGGGTAGCATGGCTTACAAAGAACTTTCTGTGTCCCTTGACGTTCGTCTGCCTGCGGGGTTTAAAGTGCCAAAGTTTAACTTGTATGATTGGTGTGGGGATCCGGTAGCCCATTTGAGGGATTATTGCAGTGAATTGAGAAGTGTTGGCGAGAAAGATGATTTGTTGATGGGGTACTTCAATGAGAACCTGACTGGGGCAGCTTTAGAATGGCACAATCGTCAATATGTTGGTAAGCGGCCTACATTGGGTGACATGGCTCAAGATTTTCTTCGGTACTTTCAATACAGATCAGGTGTTACCCCAGACCACTCCTCCCTATCTAAAATGGAAATGAAGCCAGAAGAAAGTTTTAGGGAGTTTGGGCTCAAATAGAGGGAGCAAGCTGCTCGAGTCAATACCCCGATTGGTGAAGAAAGAATGGTTGAGCTTTTCCTACAAGCCCAGTGGCCCACCTACTTCAGTCATTTGATCCCGTCCTTGGGAAAGCCTTTCAAAGATGTGTTAAAAATAATGGAGCTAGTGGAAGAGGGAATCAAGTTAGGCAAAATCATGAGTTGTTTGAAAGACATTCAGAACACCCCAGTAAGTTTGGGTGGAAAAAAGAGAAACAGAAAAGATGATCCAGTAGGCTTTTCCCATCAACACGTCCAGCCTCGAAATCGTCCCCATAGATATCCTTGTGTGCCAGATGATCCTCCCCAATGCCACTTCTCTCCACGGAACTCCCAAAATCATACATCACTTTCCCAGTACCCAGCTCTACAAAATGCCTATCCACCCCCACGAGCCTACCGAAAAACCCTTGGATCAGGTTTCTGGCCCAATCAAGCATTTAAGAATGAGAGGTTGCTGAAAAAAGAAAAGGCTTTCACCCCTATTGGAGAATCATATGCCAGTTTGTTCCAAAAGTTGAAGCAATTGGACATGTTGATGCCGATTTATATAAAAATGTCAAACCCTCTTGTCCCAAGTCACCAATTTAATCCCGAATCGAGGAAAAGAATGACTCTGTATTATAGTCCGCGAACCAGAAATTCGGATAAGTAATTCTGTTAACCCGGGAGAAGGTGTTAGGCATTCCCGAGTTCCGTGGTTCTAGCACGGTCGCTCAACTGTCATGTTCGGCTTGATTATCTGATTTTTATACAAATACGAACTTATGTGCAGATTTTACTCTTTACCTCTTTCATTATTATTATTTATTATTATTTTACAGGGAATTGCAACGTTGTGGAAATGTATCTTGAACCGCGTCACAATCAATGTACCCGTGGTCGTCGACACACTTTGACTCCGTTGAGATTTGGATTTGGGTCACATAAATGTGCACCCGAGTTTAAGAAAATTAAATTATTAAAGGTGCGCCTAGAGTGACTAGTGTATCATTTACTTTGGGTAGGGACGTGAAATTTTACTAAACGGTCCATCCCGAAGTCTAAGCATTTTTAAAGCAAATATTTACTGAGGGCCCCGCAATTTTGTATTTTTATTCGACGAGGATCATCTCATTCTTATTTTTTTAAAGGAATTTGCAACGTCATGGACACGCATCTCAAACCACGTCACAATCAATGTACCCGTGATTAGAGACACATTTCGATTCCGCTGAGATTTGGATTTGGATCACATAAATGTGCACCCGAATTTAAGAAAGTAAAATTAATTAAGACGTGTCCTAAAGAACTAGCGTGTTATTATTTTGGGTAAGGCCGTGGAGTTCGCTAAGAGGCCTATCCCGAGTTCTATGTACTTAACACACACATTTGTGAGGGCCCTGCAGACTGTGCATTTTATCTGGCGAGGCTCGTCTCATTTTTATTTAAAAGGTCGTCCTATAGTGGCTATGTTTTCTATTGAGTTTGTCTCTAATAATGAAAGAAGAAGAACGGTTCAACTTTATTTACATGCTTACAAGTTAGTTATAGTCGGGTTCCTTATATGATTTGCAAAATCCGAACATGAACGCGTATATGGGCAGTCGTTTAGACATTACGGGCCCAGGCCCAATGTGCATAACGTTAAACTCGGCTTGGGCCACCGTTATTCCAATTGGGCCTATTTAACTTATTTGATATATGTTTGACATTTATAAAGGGGGGGGGCTGAAATGCAATGTACTGCTTGTCTTAATCAAGCCATATTCCTACCAACTTAAAACAGGCCATTTGTTCAAGGAAGTAACTATTGGGTACCTGACATGCATCTTGACAAAAGAATAATGAACTAATAGAACATGGCTACTACAACATTAATCCCTTTTAATTATAAGCAACACATAAAGTTTTCCAACTAAATGATATGTATAAAGGTTCAGTTACATCACAGCTAACTACATAGTTCTATTAGAGAAAGTAAATTATCATGCAAACAACCAATTTTCAGTACATTTCTAAAGCTAATTCGAAATAACTTCAACTCTTCCAGTTTTTCTTTGTATCCATGCTTCAAATTTCAGCTTACATTGACAGTGTATCAGTCGTGTACCTGGTATAGGAAAGCAAAAGAAGAAGAGGAATGATCAGTAGAAGCAGTAGTACATACACAGCAACAGCAACAACAGAAAAGCAGCAACACAAAGACAGCAATCAGCAGCAACAACCCAGCAGCCAGCCTTTTGTTATTAACAGCAGGCCCAGTAAAGCAAAATCCAATAATACCCAGTAGAGGAACCAACAACAGATTTAAACCAAACAGAAATCCAGTGAACTTTCAAAAAACCCAAAATACCCAGCTGAAACAGTGTTGTACCAGCAGGGAAACCAGGGAAAACTAAGTTGAAAACCTAGCAGTGTCCCCAACAAATACAGGCTAAGCAGAGAAGGAAAACAGATGCAGAAAAGAAGTAACTTCTGATTGTTATGTTCAGAAATCCAGCACTCTCTTAACTCTCTATTAAATCGAAATTAGGCTGACCTATTCAAGATTTGAAAGTCCAGCCTTGTTTTTTTGCTTTTTCTTTTATCTCTCAACACTTAAAAACTGTCCAGCCCCCTTAAAACTATCCAGCCTCTAAACTTAACTCTCTTAAGAAACTGTTTTTGCCCTCACTTCTGACCAGCCTATAAATTTAACTATCCACCCCTTTAACTCTAAAAATCAGCCTATTTATAAGCCAGAAATGGCAAGCCCCCAGGCTGCCTTGGTCCCTTCAGCCTTTTCCTGCCCATACCCCTTTAATTCTCATGCCTAAGTGTCTTTTCTTGATCCCCACTATATTGTTCCCCATGCTTGTCCTATTTGTTTTTAATCAAGAGTCATTGGTGTATTATAATATTCACTTAATTCTCATGTTTGTTGCTTTGTTCCCCATTATCATTAAAATAAGTTTAATAAATGACCCCTAAGCAGACCTCAGCTTTAACAGCCTGTTAACGTGTTACTAAACTCTCAAAATTACCCCTCTTGCATATTACTGTATTATCCTAACCCTTAATAGTCAGTATATAAGCCCCTCTGAATTTAGCTAATAATCACTGACTACTAGCTAACCAGCTTAAACCTAACACTGATTTCAGGTTGATTTGTAAAATTTTTACAGCTATATTCAGTTCCTAAACTAAGTTCAACTCAAAAATCAGATCACAAACAGGGGTGCTAATCAAATGGCAGGAGTTGGTCATATTGGGAGTCAATCCTGACCAACTCAGAGCCAAACAATGCAAAAGACAATAGCCCACAGGCTAAGCTCGAAGCAGTGATGAATAATGAACAGGCTTCTATGAAAATCATGAGGTTACTGCCTAAATGAGTAGTCTAATTCACAGACAAAACTGAACATATTCCAAAGATTCATTATATGCTAGCATACAGATTTAGATGAGCAACTGTCCTGGCAAACATACATGGAGGGTGTTAATGAGCTACTGTCATGTTTTCCTCTAATTTCAAACAAATTAATTGACGACACTTATTTAAACGACTATACAAGATATAATATACAGCAGTCAATCAAATAAAACACCAAAGCAAACTAAACACTATCTTAGGGTTCACAGAATTGACAGAAAAATCAGAAACAAACCAAACCAAACATGAAAAACAGATAGAATCTATAGGAATGATCAGTAGAAGCAGTAGTACATACACAGCAACAGCAACAACAGAAAAGCAGCAACACAAAGACAGCAATCAGCAGCAACAACCCAGCAGCCAGCCTTTTGTTATTAACAGCAGGCCCAGTAAAGCAAAATCCAATAATACCCAGTAGAGGAACCAACAACAGATTTAAACCAAACAGAAATCCAGTGAACTTTCAAAAAACCCAAAATACCCAGCTGAAACAGTGTTGTACCAGCAGGGAAACCAGGGAAAACTAAGTTGAAAACCTAGCAGTGTCCCCAACAAATACAGGCTAAGCAGAGAAGGAAAACAGATGCAGAAAAGAAGTAACTTCTGATTGTTATGTTCAGAAATCCAGCACTCTCTTAACTCTCTATTAAATCGAAATTAGGCTGACCTATTCAAGGTTTGAAAGTCCAGCCTTGTTTTTTTGCTTTTTCTTTTATCTCTCAACACTTAAAAACTGTCCAGCCCCCTTAAAACTATCCAGCCTCTAAACTTAACTCTCTTAAGAAACTGTTTTTGCCCTCACTTCTGACCAGCCTATAAATTTAACTATCCACCCCTTTAACTCTAAAAATCAGCCTATTTATAAGCCAGAAATGGCAAGCCCCCAGGCTGCCTTGGTCCCTTCAGCCTTTTCCTGCCCATACCCCTTTAATTCTCATGCCTAAGTGTCTTTTCTTGATCCCCACTATATTGTTCCCCATGCTTGTCCTATTTGTTTTTAATCAAGAGTCATTGGTGTATTATAATATTCACTTAATTCTCATGTTTGTTGCTTTGTTCCCCATTATCATTAAAATAAGTTTAATAAATGACCCCTAAGCAGACCTCAGCTTTAACAGCCTGTTAACGTGTTACTAAACTCTCAAAATTACCCCTCTTGCATATTACTGTATTATCCTAACCCTTAATAGTCAGTATATAAGCCCCTCTGAATTTAGCTAATAATCACTGACTACTAGCTAACCAGCTTAAACCTAACACTGATTTCAGGTTGATTTGTAAAATTTTTACAGCTATATTCAGTTCCTAAACTAAGTTCAACTCAAAAATCAGATCACAAACAGGGGTGCTAATCAAATGGCAGGAGTTGGTCATATTGGGAGTCAATCCTGACCAACTCAGAGCCAAACAATGCAAAAGACAATAGCCCACAGGCTAAGCTCGAAGCAGTGATGAATAATGAACAGGCTTCTATGAAAATCATGAGGTTACTGCCTAAATGAGTAGTCTAATTCACAGACAAAACTGAACATATTCCAAAGATTCATTATATGCTAGCATACAGATTTAGATGAGCAACTGTCCTGGCAAACATACATGGAGGGTGTTAATGAGCTACTGTCATGTTTTCCTCTAATTTCAAACAAATTAATTGACGACACTTATTTAAACGACTATACAAGATATAATATACAGCAGTCAATCAAATAAAACACCAAAGCAAACTAAACACTATCTTAGGGTTCACAGAATTGACAGAAAAATCAGAAACAAACCAAACCAAACATGAAAAACAGATAGAATCTATAGGAGAACAAAAGAAAAAGGGAAAAATTACCTCAGGGATTTGAAATCAAAACTGACCCAAGCTCGAACTCGGACTCGACCATTTTTGGGGTTGAATGGACTTTAATCGAAGTGTTCTCAACTGAGAACACCTCGGTTAAAGTCTATTCGACCCCGATCCTTTTGTTGATTTGGACAGACCCCCATAGATCTGAGTTCTAGGGTTCTTGGGGCTCGAATTAGGGCTCGAGCCTTTCTGGTTAGATTCGAACAGAACCAAGGTCATTCAGGGGGTGAGGAAGGTTAGGAGGTGTTGTGGTATGAGTTTGGGGCGGTGGGTGTAGATCTGGTTTTTGCTCGAATCTTCGATTGAAGATTCGAGAAGCTGCAGGGTGATTCGAGGTAAATGGTTAATGGATTCGTGTTCAGGGTGGTTGGGTGCATCAGGGGTGTTATTTTGGTAGCCATCGGAGTCGGGGTGGCCGGGTTTATGGTGGGGGAATTCTAAGGCGGCTAGGGTTTGAGAGGGGGTTCTGGGGACGAAGATGAATAGTGGACGAAGGGGGGGTTTGGTTTGGGGCATGGGGTGACGGATTGGGGCTTATATATGGGATGGGTGGTTTAATCTTGGCCGCTGGATCAATCAAGATCGATGGCCAGGATTAGAGGAGCTTAACAATACGATGTCGTTTGGTTAAGTAGGGGGGTCGGTTCGAACTAGGCAACGGTTCGGGTTCAGGGGACGGGTAAGGGAGATGAGATCTTGGCCATTTGATTGATTTAATCCAACGGCTCCAATTAAAAGGGACAAAACGACGCCGTTTGAGGCGTCTTGAAGCTTGACCAAAGTGGATCGGGCATGGAGGGTTGTTTTTGGGCCTGGATTTGGGTCCACCTAGGGTGGCCCAATCCTGATTTCCTTCATTTTTCACCCATTTTCCTTCTTTTCTTTTAATTATCAAAATTAAACAAAAATCCTAAGTAAATTATAAAATCAAAAAAATAAAATTACACATATATTATTTAACACCTATAATAATTAACACACAATATATGAAAAATAAAATCACACAATGACAAGAAATACACGTGCATATTTTTTGTGATTTTCTTTTAACCAAATTATGGTTAATTAATTCGTAAATGCACCACTAATTCCTAAATGCATGCCACATGTGCTTTTTTTGTATTTTTAACTATAGAAAGGCGAGCATTTACGGACAGAATAATTATCAAAACGTCACGCAAATTCCCAAAATTATACCCGAAGGTAACTTGTTTTATTTCTTTTCGATTTCTTTTTTGGAGTAGTTTCCGTGAAGCAAAAATCACGTGTTCACATCTCTGTCAAAGAAGTTTGATTTTTCTCAAAGGTGTGCATATTGCTCAGATGCCCCGGGGCATGACATAGAGAAGCGTTGGAATCTGAAGAAAGCAATTCAGAAGCTTATTGATGCAGGTGACATTGTCGTGCAAAATCCAGATGCAGCAGACACTAGCCAAAGTCCCTCGACTGTTCGTAATGAGACGCATATGGTAAGTATGATTTGTTTTGAAAAGGAATATGAGAATTCTTCTGAGATCCTCGAAGGTCCATGCGCTGCAAAGTTTTCAGTGCTATCAGAGGTTGATCTTAAGAACGAGCCAGCAGAGGGAACTCAAAAGCAATTTATTATGAACAATGTGATGGAAGTTTGTGAAGGTCCTAGTAATGTTGATGTGGAATTCAGTGGTTAAGATGTCGAGCTTGGCAATTGGAAAGACGCTCCTTTCTTGGTTAGCCAGGGAGGAGTTTTGGTGGTTTATTTTTGTTGTCATTTCTATTGTCCGGGTTATTTCAGGGTTGTAATCCGGGTATTGTCTTATGACTCAAACCCTTCTATCCTTTTATTTTGCCTAGTTTGTTTATTCATAGTAGCTCGTCTAGTGTTGTCTAGGTTTGTTCTAGGTTTGTAACCCCAGTTTAGTTTGTTTTGTTGCCCAAACCCTTTCACCATATGTCTAATGCAATTTTCTGTTTTCTGTAATTTCTAGTTATTTTCATTTAGTTCTATTTTCTTTTTATAGTTTTGTTCCTGATTGACTCTAGTGACATGATATGCACGCGTAATTCTCAACCTGGTTTTTTTAGTCACGAAGCAACGAAACAATGTTGAAGATGTAGGGACATTTGAGTGAAATAAGTAAAGGCATTTTGAGATCACTTCCAACCCGAATTGTGTGAAATTGGGGCAGATAGAACATAAAAACCCCCTATTGAAATATATCATGTCGCATCGGATTGAAGCTAAAGGCAAGTTTTCCCAAATTGACAGGAGTCATTCGTGGTAATGAGAGTGAGAGTGTTGTCCAATGGTGCTTCGTAGTTAACAGATGTAAAAGGCGAACGTGTGGATATGGTTATCAAGTCTGATACAATCAAAAGATGTTATAAATGTTTTCCTTGGTTTGTTTAATTGTGTTGTTTGTACTTGGCATGTTTTGAAGATTGGAATGACGAAGACATTTTGTTCTGCTATCTAAACACTTTATCCTTCATTGCCCCTTTGAGCCTCATTTATTTTCTTCCATACCCCTCTTTTGGAATCAGTAGCAAAGTTCAAAAACGCAAGTGCAAAAGATAAGTAAAGGAAGAAGAGAAAAAGAGAAAGAAAAGAGAAAAAGAGAAAGAAAAGAATGAAAAGAGAAAGAAAAGAATGAAAAGAGAAAGAAAAACAACAAAAAGAGAAAAAGAAAGCAAAAAAGAGAAAGAAAAGAAAGAGAAAAGAGAAGACCACAACAACAAAGTAATTTCTATGACATGAACTACGTTCGACCTAATTACTTTTAAGGATACGTAGGTAGCCTCACGATTCGGTCCCATCAAAATAAAATCCAAAAGTCCCCTAAGCAAAGAAACTGGGGCAGAAGTTGTGGTTGTCGTAAAAATTTTGATTCCGAAAGTTGTAATTTTGAACCCGTTTGAATTATTTTGAGCCGTTGATATCCTTTCTTTTTAACCCTAGCCAAAAGCCCACGTTACGATCCAAAGAAAGACCTTCCGACCAGTCTTCGAGAGATGCCAAGTCAAGCAAGGAGAGGTAATTCATATCAGGGGCAACACTTTAGTCTAAGCAGAAAAATAATGAAAATGAGAGAGTCTTATTGGTGGAAACCCTCACGGGCACCGTAAGGCGACGGTAAGTTGAGAGAAAGAATAAAAAATGAGAGAGGCTTGATGGTGAAAACCCTTCAAGCACTACAAGTCAAATAAGGATTGTGAATTAGATTGGATAATCAGAGCATTGAAGCCCAGTTTCACGGTTTAGGGGTATAACAGGAGTTGAACATCAAGCTTGCTTAACAGAATAGGCCACAGGTGCATGTCATGGTCATTAGAGTTGGTATCCACATCTGATAGGTTTCTACTTTGTAGCTTTCTTGTTAGGAATCATCCCTTTCTTTTGTCCTTTACTCTGTTTCTTTTGTCTTGTTTACCTCCTCTTCCCGAGTCTGTTTGGTCATAACAAGTGAGAAATGATTTCAAAATTTGCCACCAGCTTTTCAATTGCACAAAACGGGATCTGGCCAGCACATCAAAGTGGCATAAGTTAGGAAAGAACAACAAGCGCACTGAGTTGGTATCAATCAACATGCTTCGGGGTCCATGAGAAATACAAAGGTTTGGTATATTTCAATTCATGAACAGTGCAACAGATAGATGATGTTGGGTGAACGGATCAAGGGTATTCTCTGTGATGAGATCAACAAAGAAAGTGTTTAACCAGTGACAAGCGAGGTCTTCCAAGCAGAAATCAAAGTTATCGTGACAAGTGAGGGAAAAATAGACTTCAAGGCCAAGGCCAGTGATTTAAGTCGGGAAAGAACAGCATGCGCACTAAGTGGATGGCAATTAACGTGCTTTGGAATTCATGAGAAACACAAATGTGTAGTACACGTCAACACAAGAGCACGATGCAACAGATGAGGGTGTTAGGTGGACGGATCAAAGGTATTTTCGGTGAATCACAAAGGTTGGTAAATGTCAGTTCATGAGCAATGCAACAGATAAAGGGAATTGGGTCTGAATGGAGAAGGGGTATTTTCTGTGATAAAGATGACAGAGAAAGTGGTTAGTCCATAAGCAAGCAAAGTCCTCGAGTGGAAATCAGTTATCATGGGAAGTGAAGGAGCAATCGCCCTCAAAGTCAAGGCCACAAACCAACCACCATATTTTAAACTGACAAGATTTTTCTTTGATTGAAACAGGGGCAGAAAATCTCGTTTGTTTCAAAGAAATCCTCCGCAAGGAAAGGCAAGCACCAGACAGGTTTGACCGTAAATTTTCAGGACCTTCCTGGAAAATGTGACTTAGTTTAAAATTCAAAACAATCATGAGTAGCAAAAATTTAGCCCAAGGAATATAAGTTGGTTTCAAAGTTTGCATGTTTAAGATAGGATTCAATTAGGAGTTTTCAGGACCCTCCTGGATAATGGGATATAGTTTTAAAACTTGCTTGGATAGCAAAACTTAGCATAAGTCACACCTTTAGAAGATATAACTTAGATTTAAAATTGTCGTTTAATTAAGAGTTGCCAGGACCCCCTAGATAATGGGACCTAGCTTTCAAATTCTTAGTAATATTTGATAATATGATTCAGTTTAACACTCACATATGTGCCCAGTTACCAAACTGGGGCAGAAAAATTTCTTTATTTTGTCTATTTTTTGTTGAAATCAGGTACCCACTTGGAGAATAGGGAGAACCAGTTCAAGTCTAGCAGTCAGGAGCCCGCCTAGAGAGCAGGGAATACATTCAAGTCTAGTAGTCAGGAGCCCGCCTAGAGAGTAGGGAATACATTCAAGTCTAGCAGTCTGGAGCCCGCCTGGAGAGTAGGGAATACATTTTAAGTCAGCAGTCAGGAGCCCGCCTGGAGAGCAGGGAATACATTTCAAGTCAGCAGTCAGGAGCCTGCCTGGAGAGCAGGGAATACATTCAAGTCAGAAGTCAGGAGCCCGCCTGGAGAGCAGGGAATATATTTCAAGTCAGCAGTCAGGATCCCCCTAGAGAACAGGGAATACATTCAAGTCAGCAGTCAGGAGCCCGCCTGGATAGCAGGGAATACATTCAAGTTCAGCAGTCAGGAGCCCGCCTGGAGAGCAGGGAATACATTTCAAGTCAGCAATCAAGAGCCCGCCTGGAGAACAAGGGAGTACACTTCAAGTTTTAGCTTTCAAGTTCTTATTGATATTTGGTAATGTGATCCGTTTTACACTTACATGTGTGCCCAGATACCCAAACGGGGGCAGAAAATCTTCTTTGTTTTTGGCTATTTTGTTGAAGTCAGGAGCCCGCCTGGAGAGCAGGGAATACATTCAAGTTCAGCAGTCAAGCGTCCACCTGGAGAAAAGAAAAACATCTCAAAGTGTAGTTGGCAGTCAGCCATCCACCTGGAGGAAATGGAAAACATCTCAGATTACAATTCAAGGCGGCAACAAAGGGACTCCACCAGGAGAATACCAATCAACAAGGCAACAAGAACCACGAGAGCAAGTATAAAGATATAGATAGGATTTTTTGTAGGCAACCTCGGAAGCAGGGTGCGGTCAAATCTTTCAAAATGCTTCCCACGGAGTATTCAAACGGGCAAAAATCACTCGTATTCGCTCACTTTATCTTTGCACGAAAACTCTTCGTGTTTTCGGGCAAAGAGGGGCAGCTGTGAGCATATGATTTTTGCCCTATATTAATTACTCCCATAATTTCAAAACAAAATAATTTCTTTTCATTATATGCAATTTTGTGAATTTTTGTGGCATTTTCTGTTAATTGCTTGCATTTGTCTGTGCATTTTTTATTTTTGTTTAATTAATGAAAAATACAAAAAATATGTGCATTTGTATTTAGAGTTTAATTTATCATTTTAGGATTATTCAAGTAATTAAGTTATTTTATAAAAAGAAAAATCACAAAAAATGGTCATTTTGCACCTTTTAATTTTAATTTGGATCTTGAGTAGTTTTTCTTTAATTTATTAATTGTGGTAATTAATTTGCTAAGATATTTGAGTAGGAATTAATTTAGGTTTATTTTTATTTTAATTTAAAAGAAATTAAAAAGAGTTAATTTGGAAAGAAAAGAAAAAGAGAATAAAAGAGTTGAAATGGTTTTGGGCCAAGTCTCTTAACTTTTCTTCAGCCCAAACGATTTTCCACCAAAATCCAATTTACCCGCCCAGACCCACACCCGTCTGCCCCCTGAACCCGACCCATTCCCCAAATATACACGAAGATATGCAGAGCCCTAAATCAAACAACCCAAACGACGGGAACACTGTTCCTCCATCGTTCTCACTCGAACCAAGCCCCAAATGTAGTCCAAATTCGGGTGAGTGAATCCCAAATCCTTAACCCACGCATCCCTCCTTCTCTCATCTTGTCGTTGCTAACGGTTTCTGACGCAAGATTCCCCTCCCCTCTCACTCGCTCGAATTCGAGTTTTATCGCATGATTGGAAGGTTCTGGAGACGAGATGTTGGATGAGTGTGAGGCGTTGGATTTATTTCACTTAATCCGAGCCCCACGTTCATCAAGAATTCCTCTTCAAAAGAATCCTTATCCGACTTTGTGAAGGGGGACTGAAAAAAAATGTTTTGAAAAAAAGAAAAAGTGGAAAGGCTCTTGAACTGATGGTTTTCGGGGTTTATTTTCTTCTTTGAAGAGTCCTTTCAAAGTTTAAGAGAAAGATATATACAAATTTGTTCTTTTTTCATAATCCGGATTTGAGTTCCAAGGAGATAAAAATTGAAGTTCAAGCTTGGTTTTCTACTGTCGTCTTGCTGATTTGCTGCTGAACCTCGCTAGGATTTGGAGTTGAGAAGTGTATTGTCGAGTCCATAATTTCTATAAAAGAGATTTGCAACTTTAGGTTCAATTTTCCTCTCTTTATTTCTATGCGACGCTGTTTTGTTTCAGTGTTTTTGAGCTATGAGATTCAGTCTAGAGTGGTTTGTTCTGTGTTATGATCGAATACCAGTGGTGGTATGTGTTTGAGTATATGTAGTCAATAAGAGTCGATTTGAGTAATCATCTTCCACCTTATGTATGTCGTGATTGTTATTCGGGCTCGAGGTATATTCTGAGTTAAATTTCATCGCGTTCAGTTTAACGATGTGTACAGTTTCTTCTGGTGAAATTCCTTCACAATATGCTTTGATGTTCATGATGATTTGCTTGAGCCATAAGTTCATGGAGTTAACTAATAGTTCTGTAGATGTTGTATTGGAAATGTGTGATCGACCTAGGATGGTTTTCACTGTTAGTTGTGGTGTTCTGATTGAGGATTCAGCACACAACTAATCAATTGGTTCAAGTATCCTAGCAGTAGAGTTATTGGAAGTCTTCTATGTGCTAATTGTTAAATTATAGCTTTGTTCATATTTAGTTTCCTTTATAAGCAACAAGAGGCTGATTTGAGTAAGGTGAGTAAAAATCAGTAGTAAATTATGAGTTTACGTTCAATTTTTGAACCAAGTTATGTTGCCTTGATTGAGTTTTCCTGAAATCTTGTTCACCCTTAACTTGGTCTCATAGTTTGAACAGTTAGTCGCCTGAGTTTGAATGGCTCGTGTATCTTTGAAATTTCATGCTTATTCGTGTACTAGGTGCCAATCAGTCCAGTTATGAGCAGTTTTGTTCATGCCCTAATACTGAAATATACAAGCTATCTTCACACTGGATTTCCAATCAGTTTGCATTCTCTGTTTACTTGTTCCTATTACCAGTGATTTGTTTTTCACCTTTGAATAAGACAGGATCATCTCAGTTCCAAAATTCTGATTTCCTTTTAATTGTTGTCCTAATTTGGCTGTTGGTTTCTGCCTTGTTTTCTTCTATTAACTTCTACGAGTATTAAAGCAGATTCTAAATCTGTTTGGACTCATGGCTACGATAGATGTTCTGTGATCTTCCTTTGAGTTCTGTTCCATTTGGTCATCGATAAATGAGACAGGGGTTCGTTTAAGCTTACTTCTGTTAGTTGGAATTCCATAATTGGTACATTCAAGTGCAATTTTCAGAAAGTGTCCGTTTGTTTTCCTCTCTTTGAAATGAGTTTATGGTGGACGATTTGATATCTCTTTTGTTGGGGTCGTACGTCTGCTCATCAGTGCCTGAATTGTTCTATTGTCCTTTGAAAACATGTAGCAATTTGTGCTTAGATCCTTTTGCTATCAAGAGCGAGCATATGCTCTGAGAAGTGAAATAGCTAGCTTATTGTCTTTAGTTTTAAATGAGCTGCATTACTCTGTTTTGAAGAGCTTCTTACACAAGTTGCTAGCACCCTCTGAGCTAACTTTGTTGTGTAAACTTGAGTCATTGCTTATTACTGTTACGCGGCGCCTTCCTGAGATTCCTTGGAAGGGCGACGTAAGGCTAAGCAACTGATGTTAGTGCAGTTGTTGTCCGCCAACTGAGGTCCCCTCCGTACGCTAGACTAGATAGTCAGTGTCGTACGGGAAAACCAATATCAAGAGCAATTGAGAGAACAGGAATGAGAATTGAGAATGAAAGTAAGCTTTATTGCATTAATGAAAGCTATTACAGAAAGGCAACGCGGTGTCGAGGGGGAGAGACACCAGTACAGAGAATTGTTTGCTTGCTAGAAAGTTTGATTACTTGATCCCCCTAATAATGCTTAAAAAAATAATCCAAAGCTACAAGACTAGACTTGATTAAGCTAGAGAAACATAATGGAAGTACATGGAATAAAACTACTCTATATTTACAATGAAAAAGACTTAGTTTGCTATAAGGCAGAAAACAGGTCCGTTGTCAGCAGCATAGTCTTTGGCATCAGGGTCTGCGCGCGCGGCGCTGTTGGCATCTGCCTGCGGTTGGGCGCTGGCGAGGGATATCGGTGGGGCGACAGAGGCACATGCGCGCTTGTCACTTGGCGCGACCAAGACCACGGGGCCGTCCGTGGCGCTAGGCATTGGAAGGCTTGCTAGGACGCCACGGGGCGCGCCCAAGGGGTCATGGGGCACGGCTGGAAAGCCGCCCATGACATTCTCCCCCACCTGAGTTGGCGACGTCCTCGGCGCCTTACTTGCAAGATAATCTTCAATTAGGCTCTTGTAGGCTTTGAGGTTTGTTCCCCTCTCCCAAGTGTTCTCCTCTGCATCACAGCCCTGCCATTTCACCAAGAACTCTTGGTGATCTTTCCTTGAGGCATGAATCACTCTATCATCAAGGATAACTTCAACACGCCTTTTCCCGGTTGAATTGGGCCCTCGAATACTGGGTATTGTGAGCTGGCTCCTTGAAGGATCCTCCGTGTCTTCCCGAAAAGGTTTCAGGAGGCTGACATGGAAGACAGGATGAATTTTCCACTAAGCTGGGGTATCCACCCGGTATGCAACTTTCCCAATACGCCTTTCAATGGACAAGGGTCCAATGTATTTTTGCAATAAGCGAGGGTCATGGACCCCCGCAAATAAGTAACGCTTTGGAATTTTGACCATCACTTTGTCTCCTACTTGGTATTCAACAAAGCGACGATTCTGATCAGCATGCCTCTTCATCCGCTTTTGAGCCTTGACAAGATAGCTCCGCACTATCTCCAAATTTTGCTTCCACTCTTTAGAGAAGCTAGCAGCTCGAGGAGATTTAGACATATTTGGTGCATTGACTGTGTGTGGGAGTAGCGGTTGCTGTCCGGTAACAATTTCAAAAGCGCTTTTGTTTGTACTAGAGCTGTTTTGTGAATTGAAACACAGTTGAGCAGCATCCAGAAGCTTCACCCAATTCTTCTGCGATCCGGTTACAAAATGACGGAGATATTCCTCCAACATACCATTGAACCGCTCCGTCTGGCCATCAGATTGCGGATGAAAACTTGAGCTGTGATTCAGCTTCGACCCAAGACACTTAAAGAGTTGGGTCCAAAAGTTGCTAGTGAAGCGTGAGTCACGATCACTAACAATATCTTTGGGTAGGCCCCAATATTTGACGACATGAGAGAAGAAGAGTCGAGCTGTATCTTCTGCTGATATATATTGTGGGGCAGCAATAAAGGTAGCATATTTGGAAAACCGATCTACCACAACCAAGATAGTTGTTAGATCTCCGACCTTGGGCAATCCGGTGATGAAATCCAGGGAAACACTTTCCCAAGGTCTCTTTGGGACAGCTAGTGGTTCCAAGAGTCCCGTCTGTGTTAAGCGGTCTGACTTGTCCTTCTGGCATACTAGACAAGTCTTCACATACTGAGCAACATCATCGGCCATTTGAGGCCAATAATATGCACGGCGGAGTAACGCCATGGTGCGTTCTTCACCGGGATGGTCGGCCCACAGAGTATCATGACATTCCGCCAGAAGAGTCCTTCGTAGGTCTCCTCCTTTAGGAACATAAAGTCGGTTCCCTTTCACTTTCAGAAAATCATCTTCCATGTAGAACTGGCGAGTCTTTCCCTGTCCTACCAAATCAACCAAATACTGTGCAGCAGGGTCTTGGATGAGTAAATCATGTATATGGTCCTTGATGGAGGTGGCTACTTCGCTCCCCCTTAGGGTGGCGAGCAAGCACACCGATGCTAGATCAGCTCTCCGACTGAGCGCATCAGCAACATGATTGGTCTTCCCACTTCGGTACTCCAGGTTGAAGTGGAATTCAGCTAGGAGTTCCTGCCACCTGGCCTGTCGACCATTCAACTTCGGCTGGGTCATGAAATGGCTAACAGCTGTGTTATCTGTCTTCACCACGAACGGAGTTCCCAGCAGATAGTGCCTCCAGAGGCGCAAGCAGTGGACGACAGCCAATAATTCTTTCTCATGGGCGGCATAGCGCCGCTCTGCATCTTTTAGCTTCCGTCTCTCGTACGCTACAGGATGCCCTTCTTGTAGCAGGACTCCACCGAGGGCATAGTCAGATGCATCTGTTTGTACTTCGAATGGCTTGGCCAGATCAGGAAGGGCCAAGACGGGGCTACTAGACATAGCCGCTTTCAATGCGTTGAAGGCCTCTGCTTGCTTGGGTCCCCATTCCCAAGGCGTGACCTTCTTGAGGAGTTCTGTCAATGGTACTGCAATGAGGGAGTAGTCTTTCACGAATCGTCGATAGAAATTGCATAGACCAAGGAACGCCCTCAAGGCGTGGATATCCTTAGGTGGCGGCCAATCTGTGATTGCCTGAATCTTCTGCTGGTCCATCTTGATCCGCCCTTCCCCAATGACATGTCCGAGGAAGTCAATTTGCTTTTGAGCAAAGGAGCACTTAGATAGCTTCGCATATAGTTCATGCTCCCGCAATCGAGCTAGGACCTTCCGCAAGTGCATCAGGTGTTCCTCCAATGTTTGGCTATATACCACAATGTCATCCAAGTAGACCACCACGAATTCATCAATGTACTCCCGGAAGACTTGGTTCATCAAAGTGCAAAATGTAGCTGGGGCGTTAGTCAAGCCGAATGGCATAACTAGGAAATCGTACGACCCATATCTTGTCACACAGGTCGTCTTGTGCTCATCACCCTCTGCAATCCGAACTTGCCAATAACCTGTCTTCAGGTCTATTTTGGTGAACACTGTCGCACCACCCAGTCTATCGAACAAGTCTGCCATTAACGGAATAGGGTACTTGTTCTTCACAGTAATTTTGTTTAGAGCCCGATAGTCCACACAGAGTCGTAGACTACCATCATGTTTCTTTTGGAATAGCACAGGGGACCCGTATGGGGATTTGGAGGGCACGATAATCCCTGTGTCTAGCATTTCCGTCAATTGTCTCCGAAGCTCGGTGAGTTCGGGTTGTGACATTCTGTAAGGCGCCCGGGCGGGTGGCTTCGCGCCCGGGCGGGTGGCTTCGCGCCCGGGCGGGTGGCTTCGCGCCCGGCACCAGCTCAATTTCATGGTCCACAGTGCGCCTAGGCGGTAGTCGCTTTGGCATGTCTTGTGGCATGACATCTTCAAACTCTAGTAGTAGCTCCTTCACGGGTTCAGGAATGGGACCCGAGGAGCGTTCTACATCTTCGATGCAGAGGGTTGCTAGGAATGTGGGTTCATTCCTTTTGACCCCCTTCTTCAACTGCAAGGCCGAGATGTTTTCAACGGCCATCTTCATGGGCATGCACGGGATAATGCAGGGCTTGGTCCCGTTTTCTCCCATCATCAGTAACATGTCAGCATACGGTACATGCATGGTGTTGGTTTGCCTCAGGAATTCCAATCCAACTATCAACTCGAAGTCATCTATGATCACCACGCGCAGGTTGAATTTTCCTTCGTAAGGGCCAAGCTTCACCGGTACTTCTTTGGCTATTCCACCCACTGGCTGGGGAGGTGAGTTTGATAGCCTTGACACGGCCTCTACCTTTCCCTACAACTAGACCAAGGCGCTCCACCTGAGTCGAGGCTAAGTAGTTGTGGGTAGCACCCGTGTCTACCATGGCCCGAATTGGCTTGCCATTCACCTTCATCTCAACGAACATTAAGGTCCTCTCGTGCTTAAGAGGAGTCTCATCATCTGCCTTATTTTTCCCTTTCTTGGTGACTGGACATGGGTCCTTCTTCTTACGGATACCAGCACTAGTCTCTGCTAATGCCTTAGAAATGGAGCCAACAATTGCATTGAAGGCACCTACTGGTTCAGTCTGATCCGCATCGTCTGAGTCGTCATCCGTCCCATCATCAAAAGTCTGATGGGCGTTCATCTGTGCCTGTGGGCACTCATTGTTCCAATGTGGTCCGCCGCAATGACGGCATCCTGAAGGAGGCTTCCTCCCCCGATCATTGTTGTTAGACGCAGCACTGTTGCTGCCTGTGGAGGGAGCCTTAGGTTTGGTTGAGCTCCGATCTCCCCCACTTCTGCTAGGGCCACCATTGCTAGACTGGCCCCCTTTGAATCCCGCTCGGGCAGGCGGTTGAGGCCTATCCTTTCGAGCTTCCATTTGATAGTCCCCAAGGCATTCATCTGCTTGGATCGCCTTGGGCAGGGTATCTACTCATTGTCTTTGTAGCTCCATACGGGCATAAGGTTTCAGCCCTTCTAGGAAAGTGAAGAGCTTGTCTTTGTCCCCCATGTCGCGTATGCTTAGCATGAGCGCGGAGAATTCCTGCACGTAGTCCCGCACGGATTTGGTCTGGTGGAGCTTTCGTAGCTTTCTCCTTGAATTGTATTCGACATTCTCGGGGAAGAACTGTAGGCGGATGGCTGCCTTCAGTTCTGCCCATGTTTCGAGAGCATCTTCACCAGCCTTGATGGCTTCGTATTTCACCCGCCA
This sequence comes from Nicotiana sylvestris, assembly GCF_000393655.2. Classification (NCBI taxonomy): domain Eukaryota; kingdom Viridiplantae; phylum Streptophyta; class Magnoliopsida; order Solanales; family Solanaceae; genus Nicotiana; species Nicotiana sylvestris. The sequence goes on along the minus strand of NC_091062.1, from coordinate 211,380,560 downwards.
CCAGAGTTTAGCATCACCCTGAAGATACATGGCAGCAGTTTCTACCTTCTTAGCTTCTTCTAGGCCCCCAACAGCATCGAAATATTGTTCGACATCAAAGATGAAGTTCTCCACTTCCTTGGCATTCCTAGCTCCACTGTATGGCTTTGGCTCAGGAATTTTCAGTTTTTGTATCGCGGAAGTGGGGTTTGCAGCGCCCCCGATCTGGTTTCCACTGCCTCGCAGCAGGCTCTGTAAAGCAGCATTGACAATATTGAGCTTGTCTGTCAAGTCGTCAATAGTTTGTTGCATGGCAGTCAACCTGTCTGCCTCTTGTGCCCTGTAAGCTAAATCCTCGGCACGCTCCTGTTAGAGTCCCTCGAATTTGCCAAAAATTCCGGCTGCCTCTATGGCTGCCGTTTGCCGATCTCCCTCGGAGTCACGACTGATGTTTTCTATGTCAACTTCGGCCTGGAGCACCCTGCGGTCCAGGTCGTCCAACCTTTGCCCTAGGCTGGTTCTTAGTTCAGGCACCGTATCCATGATGGGCAGTAATCCGTCAACCGTCTGTTCAAGGGCTGCAATGCGGTCCCCATGATTCACCATGGTCAGAAATGGTGGTAATGACAATGCGTTCCCTCGTCCGATGTCGAGCCTCGGCTTTGATACCAACTGTTACGCGGCGCCTTCCTGAGATTCCTTGGAAGGGCGACGTAAGGCTAAGCAACTGATGTCAGTGTAGTTGTTGTCCGCCAACTGAGGTCCCCTCCGTATGCTAGACTAGATTGTTAGTGTCGTACGGGAAAACCAATGTCAAGAGTAATTGAGAGAACAGGAATGAGAATTGAGAATGAAAGAAAGCTTGATTGCATTAATAAAAGCTATTACAGAAAGGCAACGCGGTGTCGAGGGGAAGAGACACCAGTACAGAGAATTGTTTGCTTGCTAGAAAGTTTGATTACTTGATCCCCCTAATAATGCTTAAAAAAATAATCCAAAGCTACAAGACTAGACTTGATTAAGCTAGAGAAACATAATGGAAGTACATGGAATAAAACTACTCTATATTTACAATGAAAAAGACTTAGTTTGCTATAAGGCAGAAAACAGGTCCGTTGTCAGCAGCATAGTCTTTGGCATCAGGGTCTGCGCGCGCGGCGCTGTTGGCATCTGCCTGCGGTTGGGCGCTGGCGAGGGATATCGGTGGGGCGATAGAGGCACATGCGCGCTTGTCACTTGGCGCGGCCAGGACCACGGGGCCGTCCGTGGCGCTAGGCGTTAGGAAGGCTTGTTAGGACGCCACGGGGCGCGCCCAAGGGGTCATGGGGCACGGCTGGAAAGCCGCCCATGACATTACATACATTCCAGGACCTGAATTTTCCTAAAAAGTAAGGTATAGAAGAGGTGATTTTTATATTTGAAAGTGATACTCCCATGAAAGAGTGGTTTGCTACTAAAAGGGGTCCTCTTATGATTTTACTGTATGCTTTTACTAGTTTACAATGGACTCAAACTATTCATGTGAGTAGCTATATTAATAACAGGCCAATACAGATTCTCTTTAAGTGCTTAGAAATATGAATGGATGCTATTCTATGGAATTAGGGGTCGGGGATTCTGTTGTGTATATCTACGAGGCAGATAGATTTGGATCAAGTTAATGCGAAATGTGCAGAAATAAGAAGTTCGGAAAGTGGCGTTCTATTTTTAATCTTAGCTCAGAGCTACTGTTTTTTTTTTCATGGAAAACTATTTTGTTTAAATGATTGATTCTTGAAAGTGTTCCTAAAAATTAAGGTGTTTGGTTTCAGTTCAGATTCATGGAGTTGAATTTGTAGTATTATTGTGCCATATTAAACAGAATATAATTTATGGCCCTCCGAAATCTAGTTTGAATTCCTTTTAAAATAAATTGAGGGAGTCGTGCCCAACAATCTTAAATGCACGGCCTTCATTTAGTTAATGTGTTTGCTTTCTTTTTTTTTTAGAATTCGAGGCGTGCCATTTAGCAAATTTTCATGGCCCTCGCGAAGTTAAACGCGTAGTTGCTTCAGGCGCGTTCTTTTAATAATTTACCTTCTTAAATTCGGGTGCACATTTATTGACCCAAATCCAAATCTCAACAATGTTAAGATATGTCAAAAACCACGGGTGCATTTATGTGACGTGGTTCGAGACGTGTTTTAATAACGTTGCAATTTTCTTTAAAAAAATGAATAGAAGCGGTTAAAACTAAAATTTTCATAAATTCAAAATGTATTAAAATCAGATAATTAAGCCGAATATAATAGTTGAGCGACCGTGCTAGAACCACGGAACTCGGGAATGCCTAACACCTTCTTCCGGGTTAACAGAATTCCTTACTCGGATTTCTGGTTCGCGGACTGTTAAACAGAGTCAAGTTTTTCCTCGATCGGGATTCAACCGGTGACTTGGGACACCATAAATCTCCCAAGTGGCAACTCTGAATCTTTTAATAAATAAATCTCGTTTCGATTGTCACTTAAATTGGAAAAAACTCCCTTTACACCCTTTCTCGGGGGTGTAGGTAAAAAAGGAGGTGTTACAATAATAATTAAGATTATGGTAAGACTTGGCTTTAAACAATTCTGAATAATAGTCAACTTAAGATAATTTCTTCTAGATCTAAACTTAAGAAAAGACAGAGACATTGAATTTGCACACTGACCTAGTTGACTTTTGAGTACTATTCAAATTTAACCCGAGTCACTACAAAAAAAATTAAAACCGTTCTTAAGTTTGGGTCTTAGCTAAAATGGTCCCTATTTTATGAGATGGGCAATAATAGTCCCTTAGTATGCAAAAGTGATGCATCTTTGGTCCAAGATAACAAAAATGTGTAAAACTAGATAGATGCAAAAAAATTACATGATAAACACACACTATTGGATTAGTTAAATTCTTTCTCGAAGAGTGTTAGTGCTATGTGCACCGATCCACATAATGTAAAGTTATGCACTTAAACTGGTACATATCTTAATTTTACTCTAAAGAAGAGAAGGAAAAAATGTCATTCCACAAAACGTTAAAGGTTATCTATACTGACTATACAATTCATTCAGATGCTAAAATCATGCATGGAACTTCTATACTTGCCAAAATGCTGTTTAGGTATAATAATGCCGTGTATATACAGTGGAACTTATTCAGTATGCAAGACAAAAGTTGCAAAAAACTGTTTTCCATATCAGACGGAACAAAGAGGTGTTGAAGTACTGGCTTACCATCTTTAATAAGTAGGAGGTGTATTGGATATAAGAACTTGGAGAGTGTCACATCCAGTGTTTTCTTCAATTTCTGTTTTAATATTCATAGCTGAAACCACAATAGAGTCCGTACAGTCAAACAGTTCAATTAGTCGAAATGTTGGAATATCCACAAAGCTAGGAGGTATCTCCTTGAAGTAGTAACAAGTTCTTAGAACTAGCTTCTCAAGCATGGGAAAAGATGTATCTGAAGCACTCCATACTGCCATCCTCACGGCGAATAGTGACAAGTATTTGAGTGCAGGGAACTCGACATTTCTCACGTCCCAACAGTGCTCTACATTCCCCAAAGGAAATCCAATCTCTAATCTGAGACTCTCAAGCTTCTGCAATCTTGCAATGTTTGAAACCATTTCTTCCGTCAAGAAACAACCCTTAATGCACAAATGCCTGAGATTTGACGGCAAGACAAAGTAGCTCTCCCATCCAACTGAATTCCAGAATCCCTTAGGGCTTACAACCAGATCAAGAGATTCAAGGTGAACATGAACTTCCGGTATGGGAAACAAAGGACAGCTAGGTACATCAGCAATAATGCGGAGGCTCAGTTCTTCAAGATTAGGGAACCTCCACCAGAACCTTGGATTTTTCTCATCCAGACGTATACGGCAAGAGAGGAAGGTCTTCAAGTTCTCTAGCATAGTTGTTGAAGATTCTTCAAAAATTGCTCTATCATTGTCTTCCCATATACTGGTCAATCTGTTTATATTCACATGCCTTAGCTTCATCATTTTCAAGATAACTACCGGCGATGTCCTTAGAAACTGAACTGAATCAACCACTAGAGTCTGAAGCTCCTGTAGATGTGATATCCACTTGAAATCAAATTCTTCGACGAAAATCTTAAGGTACCTCAAGTGAGTTAGCGATTGTACTGCTGTAGCCCAAGAACTTGGCAACTCCACTTCCATCAAATTCAACACCCGAACAAGTCTTAGTTTAACGAGTAAAGGTAAAGGATTTGATCTGTTCCATGTGTTGAATTTTGGATGAGCAATGAACTCCAAAGACCTAGGACATTCACCTACACACTTTTTGTACTTGGACTCGAGCATTGGAATCTTATCCAACATATATTCAGAATGATCTAATTGATTAACAAGATCATCATGAATATAAATGCATAACCGTGATTCTTGGGGATACAAATGTTGATCATATGGATTGTATGGCACTGTGAGCTGCATAAACTTTTCTTCTGTAAGTTTTCTCAAGCAAAATTCACGCACTACATCATGAAGTGTGCAGCATTCTATGTCACCATTAATTCTCCTTCTAGAGACCATTACAAGGCTTCTCTTAAGTAGATCGTTCAAGCAAAATCTAGATGCTTCCTCCATGTTCTCTGTGTCAACATTCACTACAAACTCTTCAGCCATCCACAACTTCAGCAAATCATGCATGGGAATCTTATGGTCTTCTGGAAACAATCCCATATAAAGAAGGCAAGGCTTTAAGTGGTCTTCTAAATGCTCATAACTTGATTGTATTACCTTCATGCTCTGCTCTCCTAAAACATGAGAACTTAAGTCATTGGCAAACTCCAGCCACAAGGATGCCTCCCTTTCTGTTTTCACTATAATTCCAGCAATCAGCACAATGACAAGAGGCAATCCTTTACAATGTTCGGCAATTTTTAACCCTGCTTCCCGTAGATCCAGGGGGCAACTCTCTCCTTGAAATACTCTTTTCTGCAATAATTCCCAACTCTCTTCCAGTGTTAGAAATCTAAGAGAATAAGGATCACTGTGGTATTGAAGATGCTTAGCCACTTCTTCAATTCGAGTTGTTACCATTACTCTACTTCCATATTCACCTTTAGGGAAACATAATCCTAGGTCTTCCCACGCCTCAACTTTCCATATATCATCTAAGACAATGAGGTATCTCCTGCCTTTTAGAGTCTTCTGCAACTTGTCACCTATGTCAAAGTCCTCATTGATTTTCCACTCCTTATTTGTAGCTTGTTCAAGAATATCAACCAACAATGTCCTCATGTCATATGTTTGTGAAACAGTACACCATGCTTTAACATCAAAGTGATTAATAATAGAGGTATTGTTATACACTTTCCTTGCCAATGTTGTTTTACCAAGTCCGGCCATTCCAAAGATTGAAATAACGTCGAGCTCCTTTGATCTGCCAGTCAGTTTCTTCATTATATATTCTGCATCTTTCGCAAAGCCCACAACTTCATCATTAATTGATGGAAAATCTGCAGGAGCTTGAGATCTTTTTTCACTAGTCTCAACAACCTCCATGTCAATTGGCTTGCTGTCTTTCACGATTGCCTTTGAGTTAATAGCTCTATCAGCTTCAAGCCTTCAATAAAAAGCAATGAAACAAGATCAACAATCTTCATAATTTAGAGAAAAACCCAAATTACATATAAAAAGAAAAGTAGTGCTACATGTAAAGTCTTTTGTGTCTAAGTTAAAGGCCACCAAGATTATTTAGAGAAAAACCCAAATTTATTTTTTTTCCTTTTATTAGTAACACCTAATACATTCGTGATGTATTTCAAATATTTAGCTATGCAAGCAATTCAATGCAAATACATACAAAGTAATGCTCTTTCTGCAGAAATTAAATGCAGCTTCTGATAATACTATTAACAGAAATTAGATGCAGTTACTAGGAAAGATCCAAAATTAATTTTGGTAGATTTAGTTAAAAGATTCCATGGTCATTTTCAGTATGATTTGCAAGGTTTAGGCCCTTCCTGTTAAGAAAAATGACTTAAAAAAACTTTTCGCCCAGCTTACAGACTAGACTAACCATTGTTTAAGATCTGGTGGGAAAGAAAAGAATTAAACTCATAATAAAGAAGATAAAATGTGAAATATGCTACAAAAGACCAAAGGAGAAATGTCAAAGTAATCTCACCTTTCGTTAGATTGAGAATGGAAATTGGTACAAGGTTGCTTATTTTGATGGTTTTGGGCTACACACTGATATAAGTAGTAGTTGTTGGAATATATCAATAAGTAAACAAATTAATTGCCAAAATACATGACTTGAGCTCCAAATATCTTTAGTATTAGTAAGATACAACTATATAATATATTTTTCGAGAAAATAACACAATAATATGAGATAATTCGTAACATTATAATTAAATATTCAATAAAAAGATTTTAAAAAATCATAAAGCAAATATTGCTAATTAATAAGCTAAGTCATAATAAAAATTAACATAATCTAAAAATTGCTATATAAGTCATGCTAAAATAAGTATAGCTAATAAGTACTATTAATTATATAACTAAGCACTAAAGAAAAAGATAAACCAATTTATGCTTTTTCATTATAAACCAATGTAAAACTAAAAGAATAGATATTCAACACTATCATCATTCCGCAAAGCCAGGAATTACACTATCATCATTCCCAACTCCGAAGATTAAATAGGAATAATTTTATGGATTAATGACTCATTTCACGTTCTGTTCTAATTAGCTGCCGGCCAAATGGTCAAATATTCGTCACTTAAGATCAATAAAATGGCATGTGCATTTGCAATTTCAATGATCTTTAATCTGTAAGAAAATGGCATGTGCATGTGCATTTAATTTAATCATACAAAATTTATCGACGATGACAAAAGGAGAATGGGAATTTCAAGGTGTTCACCTTGAGAGGTTTGAAAGAATAAACCATACTAAGAAAGATGAAGAAAAAAGATAATTAAAACGCAAGAAAGAAAGAATACAAAGTCATGTCCATTTCCAATGGCTGAACCCAATTTTAGAAAGGAAAAAAATAATAATAATAACAAGACATATGTGTGATTTGAACCTACTGGCTAAATTTTAGAAGAAAAAAACAACAAGATGTACGTGGGATTCGCACCTCTGCTTCACTTGTAAAGATGCACCCAATAATTATACATTATAGGATTTTTTGAACTTGGATGCAGTACATCTTTAAATAATTTTAAAAAATTATAATATTATTATACATAATTTAGAAAAAAAAATATGAGTTCACGTGAACCCAAACCTTTCCCCGTAAATACACCCCCGGCGGCAAATTGAGATTGAAGGAGACAAAAGCAAAAAGATAAAAATAAACAAAAAGTATTACACATGTTGTGTCATATCAACAATTTATGCTCAATAGACACAATTTGCTTCGAGTTCGGTATTCAATAGGTATAATTTTTCAGTTAAGATGTCTAAATAAAAAATTCGGACAAATTTAAGGGGCGGTCCAGCTTCAGCTAATAAAGAACTTCTCACTGTTGCGGAAGCCAAATGTATATAGTGTGAATAAGTCACAATTACTATACCAAAAATTATGACAGTCACCAAATAATAAATAAGACAATAAAGCAACAATAAAGGGAACACCAGAATTTACGAGGTTCGGCTAATTTTGCCTACTCATCGGACACAACCAATATTTTATTCCACTCCAAAAAATACAAGTGAAATAATACTAAAGAGAGAAGATACAAATGCCTTAAACATATGAGAAGGCAAATGAGAGGTGTGTTTAAATCCTAAACATTAAGCCTTCTTTTATAGGGGGAAAATCCTCCAACTCTTCTTTTCCCACCGATGTGGGACAAACATTTCTGCCAAACTTAACAAATCTCCACCTTGGCAAAATTCCACATCTTCAATTTTCTCTCAATAACAAATTTTGATTGTGTCTTCATCTTCAATCTTCAGTTTTCAACAATGTTGATCAAATCCAAACAATGTTGAAACTTGACCGCAGTCACCACCTTTGTCAGCATATCAGCAGGATTCTCCGTAGTATGAATTTTCTTCACCGTGACTCCACCTTCTTCTATGATTTCTCGTACGAAATGATACCGAACATCAATGTGCTTCGTCCTTGCATGATAAACTTGGTTCTTCGCTAATTGAATAGCACTTTGACTATCACAAAAAATTGTGATACCTTTTTGTTCAACACCAAGCTCCTTTAGCAATCCTTGAAGCCAAATTGCCTCCTTCACAGCCTCTGTAATAGCCATATACTCTGCCTCTGTTGTAGACAAAGCAACTGTTGACTGCAAAGTAGACTTCCAACTAACTGGTGCCTTTGCAAAAGTAAACACATAACCAGTAGTTGATCTTCGTTTGTCCAGATCACCCGCAAAATCTGAGTCACAATATCCAACTACAGACTGATTGTCTTCCTGCTCAAAAACTAACCCGACATCTACAGTATTATGAATATACCGTAGAATCCACTTCACAGCTTGCCAATGCTCCTTCCCTGGATTGTGCATATATCTGCTAATAACTCCAACAGCTTGTGAAATGTCAGGCCTTGTGCAAACCATTGCATACATCAAGCTACCAACAGCATTTGCGTATGGTACCTTTGACATATACTCTCGTTCAGCTTCATCCATTGGCGACATAGTAGTACTTAGCTTAAAATGGGGAGCAAGTGGAGTACTAACTGGCTTAGTCTTGTCATCTATGCCAAAACGTTGTAGTACTCTCTTCAAATATTCTTTCTGAGATAAACAGAGTTTCTTTGAACGTCTATCTCTAATTATCTCCATGCCAAGAATTTTCTTTGCCTCACCCAAATCCTTCATCTCGAACTCCTTCTTTAGTTGAATCTTCAACTTATCAATATCTTCCGAATTCTTGGAAGCTATCAACATATCATCAATATATAGGAGAAGATATACAGAAGAACCATCTTTAAGCATGTGCAAATACACACAATGATCGTATTTGCTTCTCTTGTACCCTTGCCGCAACATAAACTCGTCAAATCGCTTGTACCATTGTCTAGAAGATTGTTTCAATCCGTACAACGATTTTTCAAGTTTGCACACCATATTTTCTTTTCCAGCAACTTTGAATCCTTCTGGCTGAGTCATGTAGATTTCCTCCTCCAAGTTTCCATGTAAAAACGCAGTTTTTACATCCATCTGAACTAGTTCCAAATCCAATTGTGCTACCAAAGCCAACATAATTCTAATGGAGGAATGTTTTACAACTGGAGAAAACACTTCATTGTAATCAATTCCCTCCTTTTGAGCATATCCTTTGGCCACCAATCTTGCTTTGTAGCGAACATCTAATTGGTTAGGAAATCCTTCTTTCTTTGCAAATACCCATTTGCACCCAATTGCTTTCTTTCCCTTCGGGAGATTGGCCAATCTCCATGTATGATTCTGATGAAGGGACTGTATTTCATCATTCATGGAAATCCTCCACTTATCTTCTTCTGAACTTTGGACAGCGTCTTTATAAGTGGTAGGAACATCATCAGCTACAATTGAGGTTGCACAAGCAACCGTCTCTATGAGACGAACAGGTTTCGTTATTGTTCTTTTTGGCCTGCTGGTTGCTATTGATTCAAGTTGTTGTTGAGGTTCCTGAGTTGGAATCTCCTCTACTGGCTCTCCTTCCAGAGGGTAATCTTCATTTGTTTCCTCCTCTGCTTCTTGTGTAGGAAAAATAAATTTTCCCTCAAACTCCACCTGCTTAGAAGCACCTTCATTTTGTTTGGTATCTTCTGTTACCTTATTTACCATAGCAGATTCATCAAAGGTAACATCCCTGCTGAATATTACTTTCTTTGTCATAGGACACCATAAGCGATATCCTTTGACTCCAGAAGTAATTCCCATAAAAATAGCCTTCTTTGCCCTTGGATCCAATTTTGACTCCGTCACATGATAATATGCAGTTGAGCCAAACACGTGCAAAGAGTTATAATCTACAGCAGGTTTTCCATACCATTTTTCAAATGGTGTCTTGCCATCAATAGCAGCAGATGGTAGACGATTAATGAGGTGGCATGCATATGTAATTGCCTCAGCCCAAAATTCTTTGCCCAAGCCAGCATTGGACAACATACACCGTACCTTCTCCAGCAAGGTCCGGTTCATACGTTCTGCCACTCCATTCTGTTGTGGTGTATGTCTAACAGTGAAGTGTCGGACGATGCCATCATTTTCACAGACCTTATTGAAATGATCATTTTTGTATTCACCTCCATTGTCTGTGCGAATACACTTGATCCTCCTGCCTGTTTGATTCTCCACCATCGTCTTCCATTTGAGAAAAATTCCCAGCACTTCATCTTTGTTTTTCATTGTATACACCCACACTCTTCGAGAAAAATCATCAACAAAGGTTACAAAATAGTGCTTCCCACCCAATGAAGGTGTTTTGGAAGGACCCCAAACATCAGAGTGTACATAATCCAAAATGCCTTTAGTATTATGGATCGCTGTACCAAATTTAACCCTTGTCTGTTTCCCTTTGACACAATGCTCACAAAACTCCAAGTTGCAAGCCTTTACTCCTTTTAACAATCCTTGATCTGATAGAGTTTTCAAGGATTTTCCTCCAGCATGTCCCAAGCGCATGTGCCATAGCTTGGTTGCTTCTGCCTCTTTGTCGTCACTGGATGTCACTGTCGCTGTCCCAATAACTGTACTGCCACGATAGCGGTACATATTATTATTCTTCCGATTAGCCTTCATTACCACTAGTGCACCGGAGCATACTCTCATCACTCCATTTTCTGCAATGATTTTGAACCCTTTTGATTCTAGGGCTCCTACAGAGATGAGATTCTTCTTCAAATCCGGTACAAATCGAACATCTGTTAATGTTCTGATCATTCCATCATGGTTCCTTAATCGTATTGAACCAATGCCATATGAGGTAAGAGGGCTGTTATCCGCTGTGTGGATGACTCCATATTCTCCTTCTTGAAATTCCACAAACCAGTCCCTGTTGGGACACATATGATAGCTACAAGCCGAGTCCATCAACCATATGTCTGATGATGTTGATGACTCTGTTGTAACTAATGAGAAGTCTGAATCATCACAATCAGCTACATTTGAATCCATAATGGCCTTTCCATTGTTATGTTTGGCCTTATTCTTCAACTTCGGACAGTCTTTCTTCCAGTGCCCTTTTTCTCGACAAAAGGCACATTCATCTTTGCTGGGTCTGGATCTTGACTTGGATCTTCCCTTCTTTGTCCTCGTTTGATTTTGAGGACGACCCCTCACAAACAGTGCTTCTCCTTCTCCGCCCTTCTGTTTTTCTCGCTTTCTTTGTTCATAGCTGTACAAAGCCGAACAAACTTCTCTGAGAGAAACTTCGTCATTTCCATGGAGTAGAGTAGTTTCAAGGTGCTCGTACTCATCAGGAAGTGACGCCAACAACATCAAGGCCAAGTCACCATCATCATAAGTTGTATCCATATTTTGCAAATCTGTGACCAACTTATTGAAACTGGTGATATGTTCATTCATCGTGGTACCAGGAACATAGGTGAAGTGAAACAGTCTCTTCTTCATGTACAATTTATTTTGACTGTTTTTCTTCAAAAATTTATCCTCCAGTGCTTTCCATAATTTACTTGCAGAAGTTTTCTTTGTGTATGGATATTTCTGCTCTCTAGCAAGGTAGGATCGAATGGTACCGCAAGCAACACGGTTGATAATTCTCCAATCTTCTTCTCCAATAACATCTGGTCTTTTTTCTTCAATGGCAAGATCTAGCCCTTGTTGAAAAAGGACATCTAGAACCTCGCCTTGCCACATCCCAAAATGTCCTGATCCGTCAAAAATTTCTACCGCAAATTTCGCATTTGACACAATTCTTGTCATAAGCGAAGATGTCAACGATGACGTATTATTGGCACTTGATGTAGATTCTTCTTGTTTATTGTCTCCCATTTTAACACAAATATTATTTAATAGCTGACGACACAAATCAAGATTATTTCCTTTCTGGTGTGGAAGATCAGACTAAGCTGCAACCACAGAGCATACTAAGACAGAACCTTGACACAGTTACCAAGATAAATCTTTTCTGATGTGGAAGATGAGACTATGCTGCAACCACAGAGCATACTAAGACAGTACCTTGGCTCTAATACCAATTGTTGCGGAAGCCAAATGTATATAGTGTGAATAAGTCACAACTACTATACCAAAATTTATGACAGCCACCAAATAATAAATAAGACAATAAAGCAACAATAAAGGGAACACCAGAATTTACGAGGTTCAGCTAATTTTGCCTACTCCTCGGACACAACCAATATTTTATTCCACTCCAAAAATACAAGTGAAATAATACTAAAGAGAGAAGATACAAATGCCTTAAACAGATGAGAAGGCAAATGAGAGGTGTGTTTAAATCCTAAACATTAAGTCTTCTTTTATAGGGGGAAAATCCCCCCAACTCTTCTTTTTCCACCGATGTGGGACAAACATTTCTGCCGAACTTAACACTCACATCACTGATATGTAAAAAAGAAAACTAAATTAACTTGGAATAGCCACCAAAAAATGGTTTTTCACTTGCAAAATTTTTGTGGGTGCCAACGGCTGGTTTAGAGTTAATAAATTGTTGGTGGTGCTTGAATAATAAAATTATGGTAAGACTTGGTTTTAAGCAATAATTTAGAAGAATTCTCAACATAAAGATAATTTATTCTAGATCTAAATTTAAGAAAAGATAGAACTTGAATGTGTTTACTCACCAGCATGAATCATATCATTATAAAGTTGACCTTGAGTACTATAATCTGGGTCATTAGAGAAAAAATTAAAATCGTCCATTAAGTTTGGAGGTTGACTGAAATAGTCCATATTTTATGAGATGAGCAATAATAGTCCCTATAGTATGCTAAAGTGGCGCATATTTGGTCTAATACAATAAAACTGAGTAAAAGTAGAGGGAAAAAGTGTTTGTTACCGTTGCAGATGTCAAAACATTTACTCTGGCAAATAGATGTGGTATTCCGGTTGAATTCTGTGTGATGAAATAATTGAGATGGTAAATTGTTTCATAATTTATAATAGAAAAAATTTATCGTGTAACTAACTTAGAGGGTGTTTCGATTGGCTTATTTTAAATGATTATTACTCCCTGGTTCATAATAAGTGACCAATTTGCTTTTGACACGCCCATTAAAAAAATACTAAATTCTATAAAAAAAAAATACCTAGTATGACAAAACTACCCTTAATCAAAAATTTAATGTGAGGAGTAAGAAAACTTTTTAGGGATATGTACATAGGGGTAATTTTGGTAAAAACAAATTGAATTCTTTCTTGATTATACAAATAGACACTTATTTTGGATCAAACTAAAAAAGCAAATTGGTCACTTATTGTGAACAGGAATTAGTAGCTTTTAAGCATTTTTTAAATTTGTGTGGTGTTTGGCAATGATAAAAAGTGCTTAAAGCATTTACTTTTAGGCATAAAAAGTACAAAAATAAGCCAAAAGTTAAAAGCTACTTTTAGCTTACGACTTTTAACTTAAAAGTTACTCCCTCCGTTCCAATTTATGTGAATCTGTTTGACTAGGCACGGGATTTAAGAAAAAATGAAGACTTTTAGAATTCGTGGTCCTAAACAAGTCAAAAATGGGCCAGAGTATTTGTGTGGTTATAAAAGCTTCTCCTAAAATTATAAGTTTAAGCTAAATTGTTACCAACTGATATAACGAGGCAGAACATGTTCCTTCTTTAGAAGGATAGATTATTATCAGTTATCACCCATCCTAATATGTGAAGTTCTAAACCACTCCTGGCCATTGATCAGCCAAGGAGAAGGAAAATCTGAAGGAAAAAAAAAAGATCTTTGCTAATTAAGAATGATTTAGCAAATTACAAATAAAGGAAAATATAGTAACTTTCTTCATTAATTTTAAGTGAAGGTGTTTAACTAGTCATGGTATTTAAGAAGAAAAAAGAAAAACTTTTAAAACTTATATTAAACTTGTTATGACATTTTTGCGACTATAAAATCGGGTCATTGAGCGTGAAATGAAAATTTTAAAGTTAGATTATTTTTAAGTTAATAAAAAAAAGGCGTCATTCTTTTTTGAACAATTATGAAATAGTGTTATATAAAATGAAACATAATAAGGAGTAAAAACATTCATCGTGTTATATAAAATGAAACATAATAAGGAGTAAAATCAGAGGACTAGGATGATACGCAAGTAGTACAGACATTATTTATAATAGGCAAAATACATAAGTTGTCACTTGACCTATGGTCCAAATTCCTGTTACACACTTTCTAGGAACGAATATTACTTTACACACCTAACCTTTCCAAAGTGTATCTAATGCACACCACTTTTCTTAGCTGGCGCGCGTATTTTACACAAAAAAGAGGCAAGTGAATGTAAAACTTTCGGGTCTAAACCATTATCTAAATGCCACATGTCCCAGCCTTTGTTATTTTTTTCTTTTCTATTTTTAGTTATTTCATCTCCAAATAATCTGCTAGTTATTTTTAGCAGATCGAAAAATATTTAAACTTGAAGGAGATGGCTAATTAATTTGAAACTTGGACCTAGCTCTAAAACTATTTTTGTATTTCAGAGTATAATTAATGGAGATGACAAAGTAGGTGTCCAAGGGAAGAAGAAAACGGGTGGGGGTGTGTGGAAAAAAGACCAAATTATTTGGCTCATGAAATAACTAAAAATAGAAAAGAAAAAAATAACAAAGGCCGGACATGTGGCATTTAGATATCCACACGACTATGAGATTATATGCCCTCGTGAGACATTGCCGGCAGCTACACCATGAATCCTCTACATGAGGCTGTCATCATAACGCAATGTGAGGCGCAGAGGAGTGATTATATAGCCAAGGCATATAGGTAACAATACCGGTGCTATTGTCCCCCTTATTTGTACTGTTCCTAATTGTTGTATTTTCTGTTATTTTCTTTTTTTAATTAATAAAAAAAAATAGCCCTAGGCGTTTGCCTAGCGGATTGCTAAATAAAAAAAAAATGTGGCATTTAGATAATGGTTTAGACCCGAAAGTTTTACATTCACTAGCCTCTTTTTTGTGTAAAATACGCGCGCGCCAGCTAAGAAAAGTGGTGTGCATTAGATACACTTTGGAAAGATTGGGTGTGTAAAGTAATATTCGTTCCTAGAAAGCGTGTAACAGGGATTTGGGCTATAAGTCAGGTGGCAACTTATGTATTTAGCCTCTATAATAAGCAATAGTAGCGAATCTGAATATCAAATAGTGATATGTAATGAAAATTATGCAGTACGTAGTAGTAATAATTAGAGTAAGAGTAGCCTGACAACATTGGTTCAACTATACTAATTCTGATCCATCCTCTGAATAAATTAAAAAGGAATTAGTTCCCCTCTACAACACTATCCTGAACAAACTACTGAGATTCAGTTCTCTAGATATTAAAGAATAAATGGATTTACATTGTAAACAGAGACATGTAACTAGGAACAAGCAAATTCTTCAAACTATACGAAGCAAATTTCCCACCTTAAAAGATAAAATGTCACTTACTCGATAATGAACATTAACTTCAAGGTTTCACAACTTCTTCCTTGGAGAAAATGGAAGAACCTTTACTCCTGAAATGGACAATAGATTATAGATGTATCTCCTCTTAGGCCCTGTACAAATGTGGATTTCATGTGCAGAAAACCGAATTACATCCTTCCTCCAGAGAAGAGCAATCAGTTGTTTTTGCTCCTCGTCTTGTCTTGACGCGCTTTCCTAACTGCTTCTTGAATTTGTCTCTCATGTTCCTTTAACATGTCCTCCATACTTCCCCCTGCTGGTACTAGTAGTCCAGATAGGATTCTTCTACTTCTCTTTGGCACATAAACCTAAAACATGGTGGCAAGATAAACTCAAGAAAGCTCAGAAAGAGGAGGAAATGTTCAAACTATCCAAAAAGCACATGCAAAAACAAGAAGTTAGTTATCAAATCAATTTCTGCTCAAATAATCCAAAGCTAACTTTTCAGCTCATGAACAGCAAGTGGATCTTGGACGACTTAATCAGTAGGCCTAAGGACATCTTATACCTCTGTGTGTGTTTGTATTGTGTGGAATCAGTTAATATTTTTTATTTAACTACGGGAAATGATTCAATTTCTTCTAAAAGAACCTAAGCTGATACCACCTAGCTAAACTGTCTAAACGGATGCTTGACGACTTGATTATTAGACCTGGGGACCTATAGCACGTGTGTGTTTATGTCTGTTAGATCAGTTGACTGATGTTTGAATAGTCAGTAAGGAAACAAATAACTCTGGGTTTAAAAGCATGCTAATATAATAGGCACTTGTTGATCTTAGGATCTCACCGTGGAATCCCCAAAAGATGACCTATCATCTCTCCTTGTACGAATGCTTGAAAACTCTCCTGCAACTCGAGGCTTGTGAGAACCCTGCCTTAGAAGCTCTACACCATGTTGGGAAGCGGCATATGCTCGTTCAATGCCACTTGAATCCTCCTTTCCTTTGTTAGACCACGTGTAACCAGCTATATTAGGATGGATCACTGAATTAGAATGAGTGAGGCCGTTCCTGTATCTCAGTACTGGTGGCTCTATAGGGAAACCAGTTCCACTGTCCTCTAGAGGATTGTATTTCACACTGATGCTTTTTCTAGGCTGTCCCTGCAATTATTTGCATTAGCCATTGGTGCAACAGCAGGGATCTTGAGCAAGAAAATCTAAAGATTCAGTAAAAGTATTGGATAATTAGAATAAATAAAACCTGGCCGTGAGCATTGAGTTTTGTTGTCGGTTCTTCCTTTGATTGTCTCGGGGACTTCTTTGTTAATTCGCCTCCATGCCCTTTTACGGTCTTAGCCTTTCGCCTGGGATTAAGGGGTATAATGTAATTGTGAGACTATATGAAGGAACTGCAAAGTTTGGTTATAAGAAAGTTGCACTTTCTTTGGAGAACATGATAGTAAAAAGTATATAGGCCAAAGCTTGGGTACAAAGTTGCATGTCTCTCTTAATTTTGGTCAGAGTAGGAATCAGTACTTAAACCACTGAAGGCTTGTTTTCTCTGCACTTTCTGTTGGTAGAGTTGATTAATATATATTACTCCTAATTAGTCATTTCATACTCCAGGCAGCCCGAGAAAGAGCCATTTCTAATGAAGAAGATTGACATCAAAATTAGGTTTGCATTATTTTGTTACTGTCACTAATCTCTAACAAAAAGCTAGAGATAAAAGTATTGAGAAAAAATAAGCGACAACTTTAAATTAAAATTGAGTAGCATAAGATTAAAGGAAGTAGTACAATTATATAACTGCAATGAGGGGTCAGTACTAATATTAAGAAGGAGAGGGATCAAAGTAAAATTATTGTTGGATTTGGAAGCATAACCGAGCAGTAAAAATGAATATATGCAACTAGTATGGCATACCTTCTTGCTTCGTGATCTCGAACCTTAGCATCATATTCCTTGCTTGGAGGATATTTTGGTAAACTATATGGATCACAAGGTAGGGGCTTTGTTTTGAAGAACTGAAAAGTGAAACAAAGAAGAACGATGTAAAGCATTTCTTATGGTTAGTGAAATTTGTAGGAGACCAGCAACTTATTCTAATAGATAGAACAATGATATCCAAAAATGAAAAACAAAACAAAGGATCTGCTCATATCTGTATCAATGGCTGGCAGGCCACATAAGGTCATTCTAAATGGTGTAGCTTGACGAACAAACATTGTCGTGCTAGGACAAGTTTGAGGATATGAATAGTTTTTTTAATGAAATTTCTTCTATAGAATGTAAATATAGATGCTTAACAAAAGGGTTGATCAGAAGTTGTGATAAACTTCTCTTTGATATTTCACATCAAACAAGAAAGGCAAGCCACATAAGGTCATCGCAAAATGCATAGCTTCAAAACAAACAATGACGTATTTGAACAGATTTTATGTTTATATGAAAATATCCTCTCTTAAGTTCTTCACTGAAGGATTGTCCACATTCTCAAGTGGAAACAAATTTTCTAATGAAATTGCACCTATGAATATGTAAACAGAAAATATCCAATTAATTATAGATGCATTGGCCTCGCTGGACAAAAAGGATTGATCGGATTGAGACTAAAAGCAGTTTTAATGACAAAACTTGGAAATACTTTTTTAGACTCTTCAAATCAGATAAGAAAATTCCACTTTCCAGTGGTTTGTCAACTAATGGTACCGCTTCACACGCATGCAGAAAAATAGCCCCCTATCAGGATACGAGGAACGTAGATGACAGCAAAGAATCATATAAGCTGCCTAAGTTCTTCACACTATACTGCTGAAAGAGTTAGCTTCTGCAGATCAGTGATAATCTATTTGGCGGCATCCACTGCTTTTGAGAACAAAGACATAGTTCGGCAAAGGAGAGGCAAGTTTGACATTACCTCACTGTTGAGTGCAGACGAAGCAGTGCCACGCTTTTCTGGTTCTATTGACAGTAGGACATCAACAAGGGCCAAAGCTGACGGAGGAAGGTCCTTGAATGTATCAGCTATACAGCGCTTGTATGGGTTCTGTGGCTTAAAACTAGTAGCATGTGGAAGTTTTGATTTCCTCCAATACTCTTCAGAAGGTGAACCACAAAGTTTGAAAATCTTATGCATTTGCTCCACCTAGTAATTGTTTCAACTCTCTCAGTTAGTAAATGCATGAAGAAACAGGTGCTAATTCGTCATAAGATGAACAAATGTTACAAAATCGCTAGGGGATTGATAGTTCTACATTGCTTGCAGATAGTTAATGTAATCGCCTGTTGTAATCCCTATGCTCTACCTATGAAGTGGAAGGAGTGAATTAAAGCCCTGAAATAGGAGTACCTCTGTTCTTCCCTGCATGATAGGCTTTCCAGTAAATAATTCAGCAAGGATGCAGCCAGCACTCCACATATCAATGGCTACTCCATATTCTGTTGCACCAAGCAAAAGCTCAGGAGCCCTATACCACAGAGTTACAACACGGCTTGTTAATGGCTGCTTTTGGTTGGGCTCAAAGGTCGTTGCCAGACCAAAGTCTCCAATCTTTAGAACACCATTATCACCAATAAGAAGATTTGAACCCTTGATGTCTCGATGAAGTACACCTCGACTGTGACAGTGTTCGAGTCCACGAAGCATTTGCTGTGCATAACATTTTATCTGAAATACAATTGAAAGCATGCAACATAAGGATATAAAGAATATGGACACTACTTAGTAACAAAAATGCACCAACCAAAATTGCGCCTGGTGGTGGGGAGAACTCCATTTAGAATGTTCCTTTTTTACGTTATATTTTTTATTTTTCAACTTGCACCAACATCATTCAAACCAAAAGAGGAAGTAAGTACCTGTGGTTCAGTGAATTTGATCCCAGGTGCTGCTGCAAGGCCAGCAAGATCGTGCTCCATGTATTCAAAGACGAGATATAAGCTGCCTGAAATCCTAGATGTGACCAAAGCCTCAAGTTTCATGACATTTGGATGGTCCAATCTACGCAAAATAAAAATCTCCCTTGCCATAAAGCGAACACTCTCCGGATCCATATTGACAAATTTTACTTTCTTCATTGCAACAATTTTATTGGTTTTAAGGTCACGGGCCTTGTAAACATTACTATATGTTCCTTGACCAATCTGCATTGGAAAATAAACGTTAGATCTATTAGGTGGATAATATCTTAGATAGTGGAAATTGGACAAACTATAGATTCCAAAGTCATGTGCCATGTGAAAAGTACAAAATCAGTGCAATGAAACTTAGAAGCAGTAAAGGTAGCAAAAATCTGATGGAAGAATGAGCAATTTAAAGATACTTTAGAACTGACTTTGTTCAATTTTTCAAATGATTCTGCACTTCGAGGAACCCACCCTTGAATAGCTTCTTGTGCCACCGAACTTAGCCATAACGGCCAACCTGCAGCGCTCAGTTCTCCCTTTGCACTATGAGGCATGCTTACAACGCGAGACGTTGATCGTTGCAGTCCAATATCCATCGTCGATTGCCTCTTAAGACGACCTTCCTTAGGCCTCTTTGCACTCCTAGTTTTCCCATTACCATCAACTTCTACTACAGGATCAGAAACAACATTGACTTCTGATGTCACATTGTGTTTTAAGTTCATAGGTTTTTCAATCTTAGGATTAACTATTTCTTTAATCTCCTCTCTAACTGATGGAGCAACCAACTGTACAGAAGATTTATCAACCTGTATTTCTTTTTCTTTTTCATGTTCAACAACATAATCATCTTTAGAAGAACCTTTTGAGCAAATGCAGCTCATAAGTCTGCAACAATATATTCTGTTAAATAGATGCATTTAAGCCCCAAATAATCAGCCACCAAAGACTCGAGCTTTCCACAATATCTTTCAGTAGTATCATATTCAGCTAACCAAATTGACATTTCATAACAGATTCTTGATTTTCCAGTTTTCTATTTCCATGTTACCAATTAAAACATATGCCTCAAGATCACAATTGTTCAGAAGAACCCAAAATTTCAAGAATGCCAACAACAAAAGAAGAATAAGAGATTAAAAAGAAATGAAAACCAATTTCCAGGACCTCAGGACATATATATCCTTTCCAAA
Organism: Nicotiana sylvestris; assembly: GCF_000393655.2. Taxonomy (NCBI): domain Eukaryota; kingdom Viridiplantae; phylum Streptophyta; class Magnoliopsida; order Solanales; family Solanaceae; genus Nicotiana; species Nicotiana sylvestris. The sequence continues at coordinate 211,359,925 of NC_091062.1, read as the reverse complement.
TTTAGTACATTAGAAATTCAAAAACCCAGACCAGAAATCCAGCATTGCAGCCAAACACAAAAATCAAGATTCCAGCATATGCAGATATACAGAAAAACAAAGAAATTATAATAAATATGTATGTAGATTGCTATGCTAGGTTGGATTAATGCAGGAAAGCTGGTCAAGGTGTACCAAAATGTGGGTATGGATTCTGGGCTTTAAAAAAAATTTGATTTTTTTAAAGAAAATTCAACTGTTTTATTACTTGCCATTATTTTCATTATCAAGAAAAAATTAAATTTTTTCATAAAATAAGAAAAAGATTTTATTTTTACCTTAATATTTTGAATATTCAAGATTATCATTCAAGAAATAATAGAGTTATCCATAGTATTGGGAACACCTAAAAATATGTCTAGCCATAGGTTATTAAGGTATTTTTCTTCTTTTGATTAAATAAATAAAAGAAGATATGTGGAGTCAGGGGCGGAGGTTTATTTATTAATATATATGTAAATAATCTGCAAAAGGAAATATAGTCTAAATATAATACATGGCACAACTTGATGTTAACAACTACTTTGGCCCATTGGTGAAGTAATCCAGTTTCTGCTTGTGGTGAGGCGTTCGACTTCCCACGGTGAAAACAGCTTTATTCTTAATATTCTTTAGTATTCTTCTGGAAATTTATTGAAAGAAGCAGCGTCCTATGGATTCGAATGGATAATGAGCTATTGTGTAAATTTTTGTTGCCTTATATAGTTTTTTTTTGGGTAATATTTGTACTGAGTCTATTATGAGTACATTTTATAAAAATAAAAGTTCGTGGGGGAGAACTATACTACTATATTTGAATTGTGTTTTTCTAAAGTGTGATTTCATTTAAAGTAATCTCTTCGTTTGTACGTCTCTCTAAATTTCGACACCGCTTACAAAAAATTCTGCGTACGCCCCTGTGTGGAGTAGCTTCTTTTTTCCTTGTTTGAGCTTTTGCTTCACCTTTGATCTCTTTCTGTAATTCTGCATTTCCATTTTTGTATAGAAATTGAAATATACATTAGCAGTTGCAGAAAGAAGCACCATTTGAATTAGCTGTGCAACTCGTAGAGGGCGTTTGGACATAAGAATTTCCAAGAAAAAGTGGGGGGAAATTCAAGTTAAAAATTAAAGTTGTGTTTAGATATGAATAAAATTTGGGGTTGTTTTTAAATTTTTGTGAGTGATTTTAGTGAAGAATTTGAAAAATAGTTTTTTGGAGTTTTTAAAAATTTTCAAAATTCATCTTCAAGTTAAAATTAAAAATTTTATGACCAAATACTGATTTCGAAAAAAAAAGTGAAAAAACTCTTATGTCCAAACGGGCTCGTACACATGGGAGAAATTCAAAAATAGCCAGATTTACAAGTGGTCATTCAAAAATAGTCACAATTTCAAAAGTAATCGAAATTTTGCCACTTTTCATGTAAAGATAAATCAGAATGAAAACATTGTTCAAAATCCGGCAAATACTCTAGCATAATATAGTAGAATTCCAGTATAATATATCGGTCCAGCATAATATGTTGGAAGTTCATACATAGGTGCACTGATCTCCAGTATATTATGTTAGAACTTTCCGTGTTGCAGCAAAATAGTGGCTATTTTTTCAATGACTTTGCAAACGCTGGCTATTTTTTGAATGACTAGTCCGAAAATTGGCTAGCCCGTGCTATTTTTACCATACACATGCACAACAGTATAAGACGGGAGAAATTCAAAAATAGCTAGTTTTACAAGTGGTGATGGAAAAATAGCCACAATTTCAAAAGTAATCAAAATTTAGCCACTTTTCATATAAAGATAAATCTGAACGAAAACACTGTTCAAAATCCAAAAAGTATTCTAGCATAATATACTGGAACTCCAGTATATTATACTGGAACTCCAATATAGTTCTAGTATAGTTCCAGAATAATATATTAGAGTTCCAGCATAAGCATTTGCAAAGTCATCGAACATGAACTTCCAACATATTATGCTGGACCGCTATATTATATTGTAACTCCAGTATATTATGTTGGAACTCCAGTATATTATACTGGAACTATACTGGAGTTCTAGTATAATATACTAGAGTTCCAGTATATTATGTTGTAACTCTAGTATATTATACTGGAACTCTACTGGAGTTCCAGTATAATATAGCGGTCCAGCATAATATGTTGGAAGTTCATGTTTGATGACTTTACAAATGCTGGTTATTTTTCAATGACCAGTCCGAAAATTGGTTAGCTCGTGTTATTTTTACGTATAAGACTAGAGCTGAAATTTTCCTTTATGCCACGTGAAGTACATCTAGCTGCAAAATGTGGCTTTATTTGTAATTTTAAAAAAACAAAGATTTTGCTAGCTGAACTTTATTCAGAAATTTGTTGACCAGCCCAAATATGCAAACACATACTCCTTACCTTTAAAAAAATGACCTATTACTTATTGAGAAATCAAAAAAAAAATTGATTATTCTTTTTGTAAATAACTTTTAAATATTTTAAATTATTAGTTATTCTGACTTGTAGTATTTTTATATAGTTTTTAATATATAATTTTATTTCAAAAAATTTAAATAATTTATGTTTAATTCACATCGAAATTAACTTGACCCTCGTAATCCAAAAAAGTTCAAACAAATTAAAATATGATGTGAAATATAATTTACGTTTAATTGTGGTTAGTTACATTTAAATTGCATTTTGAAAATGCAACTTATAAATTTCTTTTCTGACATTTACTGTATAAATCAGACAACATAAATCTCAATTCTTATGTCAGAATAAGACATTCCTAATGCTAACAACAAAACAAACATAAATCAGCAAAATACTGTTGGGAATAAATCCCCCACAAAAATAATATTTACGGTAATAAAAGTGGAATACTAATGTAGCACCGAGATATGATAATCAACAAGAATAAAAGAGTAACGAAGACACAAAGATTTTTACGTAGAAAATCCTTCTGAATAAGGGAAAAAATCACGACCCCGAGAGGAGCAACTGATATCACTATAGCAAGGAATTTTACACTTTGTAGGCCCGAGTAAAATACTCCAAAGACCACTACAACACTCAAAAGAAATAACACTCTTTTGATATTCTCACCTCACTATAATATCGCTCACACTCTCTGTTTCTTCACAGACTATTTTCTTATACCCTGTCTGTGATACCTCACTCTTTCTTTCTCTCTTTGTTGGTGTGTTTGAAAGAAGTGAAAGAGCTCTCCTTTTATAGGAGAAAACACGTAGCCTCCAAGAATGCTACAGGAGGAGCTTCAATTCTCCTCCATTCATTTCCAAACTTGGGGCCAAAGTAATCATAGGCACATGCCTATTACAAATGGGATGGACCCTACAATCTCCCCCTCCAGTCCCATTCACTTGAAGGAGGTAATACCGGGGTTTCTAGTTTGAATGCATGCTAACAAGTTTTGCATAGCTCGAACTTGTCTCTTGGTACCACTTTGGTCAGCATATCCGAAGAATTCTCGCTTGTATGGATCTTCTTAACCTGCATATATCTATCCTCTATCTTTTCTCGAAATCCAGTGATATCTCATGTCGATATGCTTCATCCTTGCATGATACATGGTGTTTTTGCTCTAGTCTATTGCACTTCGACTGTCGCAATAGACTATATATTCCTTCTGGGGCAATCCAAGTTCTTGAAGAAACCGTTTCAGTCATACCATCTTCTTGCCAGCTTCAGTAGCGGCAATATACTTTGCTTTAGTTGTAGAGAGTGCGACACTCTTCTGCAACTTCGACTATCATGATATGGCTCCTCCTCAAAATGTGAACAGGTGTCCGGTAGTAGATTTACGATAATCAAGATCACCTGCCATACCAGCATCCGTGTAGCCCTTCAAGATTGGATCAGATCCTCCAAAACATAAGCAATCTCCTACAGTACCTCTTAGGTATCTGAATATCCACTTGACTGCTTCCCAATGTTCTTTTCCATGATTTTCAAGGAACCTGCTAACAACACCAATTGCATGAGCAATATCAGGTCTGGTGCATACCATTGCATACATCAAGCTTCCGACTGCTGAAGAATAAGGAACTCTGGCCATGTTCCCTTTCTCCTACACTGTTGTAGTACATATCTTCTGGGTCAACTTCAGATGATCGACAAGATGTGTGCTGACCGGCTTAGCACTTTTCATGTTGAAGCTTTCCAGCACACGTTCAATGTACTTCTCTTGAGATAGCTATAACTTTCTGCATGTTCGCTCTCAAACAATCTTCATCCCCAGAATTTGTTGTGTTGGGCTCAAGTCCTTCATATCAAATGACTTGGACAAATCTTTCTTCAACTTTGCAATCAGCTCCTTGTCTTGTCCTACAATCAACATGTCATCCACATACAATAACAATATAATAAAGTTGTTATCAGAAAATCTTTTGAAGTTTACACATGGATCAGAATAGGTCTTTATGTATGTTTGACTTTTCATGAATGAGTCAAACTTCATGTACCACTACCTTGGTGCTTGCTTCAACCCATAAAGACTCTTATTCAATTTGCATACCATGTGTTTCTTTCCAGCTACTTCAAATCCTTCTGGCTGCTCCATATAAATCTCCTCTTCCAATTCTCCATGAAAAAATGCAGTTTTCACATCTAACTGCTCCACTTCAAGATCTAGGCTAGCTGCAAAGCTTAAGATTGTATTAATAGAAGTTATTTTGACAACGGGTGAGAAACTTTCATCAAAATCAATACCTTTCTTTTGTTCGAAGCTTTTAACCACCAATCGAGTTTTGTATCTGACCAGCTTGTCACTTCCATCTTTCTTGAGTTTAAAGACCCACTTGAGTGGTCTTTTACCCTTTGGAAGTTCAACCAACTTGTACGTGCCATTTTTCTGTAGAGATGTTATCTCTTCTTACATAGCTTTCATCCACTGGTTCTTTTCTGGATGGGACAACACCTCCTTAAGACTTTCTGGCTCCCCCTCATCATTGATGACGACATACTCTGTGGAATGGTACCTGCATGATTCTACCCTTGGCCTTTTTGATCTCCTTAGAGGTTGAGGTTGTTCTTCTTCCTGAGTAGGGTACTCCACTTTCTCGGCATCATCATCAAGTTGCTCCTCCTGCTTAATAACCTCACCAGGTTGCTCCCCTTGCTCGGTAACCTCGTAGACCCTACTTTCTGCACTTGTGAGATTGTTAGAAGTAGAAAGAATAGTAACAAGGTTAGGGATTATGCCATTCTTGGCCTTCTCTAACTGATTATCTACAACTCCAACTTCACTTTCTCGGAAGATTACATCTCTACTTCTTATGACCTTTTTCTTTACAGGATCCCACAATCTGTATCCAAACTCTTCATCTCCATATCCGATGAATATTTAGGGAATGGATTTATCATCCAGCTTTGTTCTCTGATCCTTTAGTACATGTGCAAAAGTTCTGCAACCGAACACCTTCAGATGTGAGTAGGACACCTCCTTGTTGGTCCAAACTCTCTCTAGGATGTCACACTCTAATGGAACTGATGGACTCCTATTGATCAGGTAGCAGGCTGTCTGAACTACTTCACCCCAGAATGACTTAGGTAATTTAGCCATTCTGAGCATGCTTCTCACCTTCTCAACAATGGTGTGGTTTATCCTCTCGGCTACGCCATTATGCTGTGGGATTCCAGGAACTGTCTTTTCGTGTCTGATCCCGTGACTTGAACAACAATCTTCAAATTCCCTTGAATTGTACTCACCTCCATTGTCACTTTGGAGACACTTTAGCTTTCGACCTGTCTCATTTTCCACCAGAGCATGAAACTTCTGAAAAACTTGAAACACCTGATCATTGGTTTTAAAGATATAAACCCACAATTTATGTGAAGCATAATCAATAAAATTAACAAAATATTTGTTACCGCCCATCAATTCAATATCCATTAGACCACAAATATCAGAATATACTAAGTCAAGAATATTCAATACTAGGAACCACAAGTGACGGGTCTCCCATGAATTTCTTCAACATGGACACATGAAACACTGGGTGTACAGCAGCTAGTTCTTGTGGCAATTCTAACTCATAAGCCATTTGTTCGATCCTTCGCAGGATTCTATATGGACCAATATAGCGAGGACTGAGTTTCCCCTTCTTCCCAAATCTCATAACACCTTTCATGGGCGATACTTTCAGAAACACCCAATCATCAACTTGGAACTCTAATTCTCTATGTCGCACGTCCAAATAGGATTTTTGGCAACTTTGAGTCGTCTTCAAATACCTTTGTATCAAGTTGACTTTCTCCATAGCCTGATAGACCAAATCGGGTCCTAACAACTTCGCTTCTACGACTTTGAACCAACCAATTGGTGATCTACACCTTCGCCCATACAGAGCTTCGTACCGTGCCATCTTGATACTAGAGTGATAGCTGTTATTATAAGCAAACTCAATGAGAGGTAGATGATCGTCCCAATTTCCTTTAAAATCAATAACACACACCCTCAACATATCCTCAAGAGTCTGAATGGTATGTTCCACCTGGCCATCTGTCTGAGGATGAAAGGCGGTGCTAAGGTTCACCCTTGTGCCCAATGCCTCCTGAAAGGATTTCCAAAAGTTTGTTGTGAACTGAGCACCACGATCTGAGATAATGGACAAAGGAGTCCCATGTAATCGGACAATTTCTTTGATATACAGCTTGGCATAATCCTCGGCCGAATCTGTAGTCTTCACTGGCAAGAAGTGAGCTGACTTGGTAAGTCGGTCTACAATCACCCAAATCGAATCATGCTTCCGGAACGAGTGAGGTAGACCTGTTATAAAGTCCATGTTTATCATCTCCCATTTCCAAATGGGAATTTCTATATTCTGAGTTAAACCGCCTGGTCTCTAGTGTTCGACTTTCACCTGCTGACAATTTGGACACTTAGCCACGAAGTCTGCTATATTTTTTTTCATATCGTTCTACCAATAAACCTCCTTAAGATCATGATACACCTTTGTGGAACCTGGGTGAATAGAATACCTGGAATTGTGGGCTTCTGACATAACCCACTCTCTGAGCCCATCTACGTCTAGAGCGCATAGTCTGCCTCTGTATCTCAAAGTGCCATCATCTCCCCCTTGTTCAAAAGCCATAGTCTTGTGATTGTGAATTCCTTCCTTCAGTTGCAATAAGTAGGGATCACTGAACTGTTTTTCTTTTACTTCAGCTACTAAGGAGGATTCAACCCTGTTCTGGAGAACAACACCACCATCTTCGGAGTCCAAAAGTCAAACTCCTAGACTTGCTATACGGTGGACTTCCTTCATCATAGTTCTCTTGTCTGCCTCAACATGAGCTAAGCTTCCCATAGAACGCCAACTGAGAGCATCGGCTACAACATTTGCCTTCCCCGAATGATAGAGGATATCAATATCATAATCTTTAAGTAATTCGAGCCACCTCCTCTGACGTAGATTTAATTATCTTTGTTTGAAGATGTATTGAAGACTTTTGTGATCTGTAAAAATGTCAACATGTACCCCATACAAATAATGGCGCCAGATCTTAAGCGCAAACACTATAGCTGCTAATTCAAGATCATGAGTCGGATAATTCGTCTCATGAGCCTTGAGTTGCCTCGACGCGTAGGCTATGACTTTACCATGCTGCATTAATACACACCCAAAACCAACCCCTGAAGCATCACAATAAACAACGAACCCTTCAATTTCTTCCGGTAGTGTCAGGACTGGAGCTGAAGTCAACCTCTTCTTTAACTCCTCAAAAATTTCTCGCACGCGTACGATAATTGAAACTTGACTTTCTTCTGAGTTAATCTAGTCAAAGGGGATGAGATAGAAGAAAATCCCTCTACAAAACTCCTATAATAGCCTGCTAGACCCAAGAAACTTCTTATTTCGAATACAGAGGTAGGTCTAGTCCAATTCTTCACTGCCTCTATTTTCTGAAAGTCCACCTTTACGCCTTCCTCTGAGATGACATCGCCCAAAAACGCTAATGATTTTAACTAGAATTTACACTTAGAAAATTTTGCATATAGGTTGTGATCTTGTAGTGTCTGCAACACAATTCTGAGATGTTCTGCATGGTCAGTCTCGCTATGGGAATAATCAAAATGTCATCAATAAACACGATAACAAACAAATCAAGATAAGGCTTGAAGACCCTATTCATAAGGTCCATAAAAGCTACTGGTGCATTCGTTAAACCGAATGACATTACCAAAAATTTGAAATGCCCATATCGAGTCCTAAAAGCTATTTTTGGAATATCAACTTCCTTAACCTTCAACTGATGGTATCCCGATCTGAGGTTAATCTTGGAATAACACTGGACACCCTGAAGTTGATCAAATAAATCATCTATTCCAGGGAGAGGGTACTTGTTCCTGATGGTGACTTTATTCAACTGACGATAGTCAATGCACATACGCAAAGACTCATCCTTCTTTCAGACAAACAAGACCGGTGCGCCCCAAGGTGAGACACTTGGCCTTATAAATCCCTTATCTAGAAGATCTTTCAACTGGACTTTTAACTCTTTCAACTCTGCTGGAGCCATTCTATAAGGCGGAATAGATATCGGCTTAGTGCCTAGAAGTAGATCAATTCCAAAATCAATCTCTCTATCGGGAGGGACTCCAGGGAGATCTTCGATAAACACTTCTGGAAACTTATATACAATTGGTACCGATTGGAGAGTGGGGATCTAAGCATCTGCATCCTTAACTCGAACCAGGTGATAGATATATCCCTTGGAGATCATCTTTCTGGCTTTAAGATAGGAAATAAACCTACCCCTGGGTGTTACTGCATCACCCTTCCATTCTAAGACTGGTTCATCGGGAAATTCAAAACTTACTATTTTGGTTCTACAACCCACTGTGGCATAACATGACTCTAACTAATCCATGCCCATGATCACATCGAAGTCTAACATCTCCAATTCTACTAAGTCTGCTACAGTAAGATGATAATGCACTTTGACTGGACATCCCCTATAGATACACCTTGCTATAACTGATTCTCCAATTGGAGTGGACACTTCAAAGGGTTCACACAACTTTTCTAGTTCTATCCCAAATTTCTTAGCAATATATAGGGTTACATAAGATAGGGTGGATCCCGGATCTATAAGAGCATAGACATCAAAAGTGAATATTGTTAGCATATTTGTGACAACATCTCCACGAGTCTCTGTATCCTGACGGTCTACCAGTGCATTCAAGCGATTTCGTCCACCGCCTTCATTATTAGACTTTGTCGCGTCGCGCCCTTGTTGAGCCTGAGAATTATGATGGGCTGCTGAATTAGTGGACTGAGCTACATTGACTCCATTGTTCTGCTTTGTCGATGGACAATCCCTCAAGAAGTGGCCCTACTGACCGCACCCAAAGCAACCATTTGTGCCCAAATGACATAAACCCTAGGTGCCTCTTACCACACGTGTTGCAAATAGGGTAACCAGGGACTCTGAAGCCCACACTAGCCTGTGACTGTGAGTCTGCTGTTCTAAAATTCTGGTTTTTCTTATTAAACTTCGACCTCTGAACCGGTGCACTAGCTGAAGATGGAGCAAGTTCTGATTTTGATTTCTTGAAAAACTGGCGATTGCCTCCTATTTGAGATCCCCCATGGTTGAAATTTCTTGTAGACTTAACTCTCTTGTTGAATTCCCTCTCCTTCTTTCTCCATAGCCGCTCTTCCTCCTTCAACCTGTCTTCATTCCCTTGAACAAAGGCAACCATCTTAGTGATGGTCATGTCATTATTCTAAGTAGCTATATTAGCATCAGCAAACAAATCATCTGAAAGCCCCAACACAAACTGCCTAACTCTAGCCCTCATATCGCGTACCATTTCCGGAGCATACTTGGCCAGAGAGACGAACTTGAAGTAGTACTCATTCACACTCATATCATTCTGTCTAAGTCTCTCAAACTCCAAAGCCTTAGCTTCCAAGACCTTAATGGGTAGAAAGTGCTCAAGGAACGCTTCTGCAAACTCCTTCCAAGTTGCAGGATCCGCATCCTCCCCTCGGGACTCTTCCCATGTTTCATACCAAATGTTGGCAACATCCTTCAGCTGGTACGCAGCAAGCTCTGTTGCCTCAGTGTCCGTAGCATGCATCACTCAAAATATCTTCTGAACCTCATCAATGAAGTTTTGCGGATCCTCATCCTTTTTGGACCCTATGAAGATGGGAGGTTTCATGTTGTGGAATTCCCTAGACCTGGAACTACCCGTACCATGAACATCACTTGTTCCCTGCCTTTGAGACTGAGTAGCAACAATCTGGGTAGGCAACTGGATAGCTCCCCTGACATCCATGTCTGAAGCATTGGGCACTGAGCCCGGTGCAACCCCCTGGGCCGGAGTGTCCTCCTCCTGAGCAGCGTTAGTTGTGGCCCCCTGGCTAGTAGCTGAGGCCCTACTGGTGTACTTTCATTTTGTAGGCATTCTTCTGAAATACACAATTCGCACGGGTTAGAAAGATTCCTGAAAGTATAGCTCTAACTACACGATCTAAAGTATGAAAGAAATGGAACAATCCTAGATGTCTTGGTGGTCAACTATTTACATGTGTGGCACGCACACACAAATAAAAGGGACCCCACTGGACACGGCTTCATAGACTCCCTAGGACTCTTGAACCTAGGGCTCTGATACCAAGCTTTGTCACGCCCCGAACCATGGTCTGGGCATAACACGGCACTCGGTGCCTAACTGCATGTGACCGAGCGAACCAATTGTATGGATGGATCAACATGTGGTATAACTATGAGCTAGCGGTAAATATAAAATATGATAATCTACTAAAGAGTCTGACTGAAATATCATAGATGCGGAAAATACTAAAAGGTCTGCAAGTATAAACAAGTAGCGACCAGGCTAACACATGAAAGCTTGCTAATATTTGACTGACTGGGTCATAGTCTACGAAGCCTCTAAAGAACACTGTACTGTTTACCGGGACAAGGTCCCCAGTATACCTTATTAACTGAAATACTATAATGACTAAAACAAAAGAGAGATAAGGCCCTGAAAGACCGGGGCTCACCAATAGCTGATACGAGATGTCCTAGCAAGTAGAATCGTCAACCTGAAAACCATTACCTGCATCGCGAGATGCTGGCCCTGGGCAAAAGAGATGTCAGTACATTTGAATTGCACTAGTCTGTAAAACAGCTGAAGAAAAGAACTGTAAATACTGAAACTGAACTGCTAGTTGATAAACTGATAACTGAACAAGGAAGTAAGGATATGAATACTCCCTCTTCTGAATGATAAACAACCTGTTTAACTGAATACTAAACTGCGGCCTCAGGCCCAATATATATATATATATATATATATATATATATATATATATATATATATATATATATATATATATATGTGTGTGTGTGTGTGCGCCCTCGGGCCCAAGTATACGTATACATAATTGCGGCCTCAGGCCCAAAGATGCATAAAACATAAACTAAGGCCTCAGGCCCAAATATAGGTGTTCAACTTTCAAGAATATAAAAATTAGGAACTGAGAATCATACTGCAGTACATGATACTGAAATAATGAGCCATATTGGGTTACATGATACTGGAATAGTGAATAGGATTAGACTGAGATGGGTACTCATAATAAGTTGATTTATCATAACTGAAACTCATAGAATATTGAATTATTATGAAACTATGCAATCTAGAGAATAGAAGTTCTACTACTATTCAGGGAACTAAGGCATAGTTAGTTTCGGAGGGAACTAGTAATGGTCATAATGAATGGGACGTAGGGAGAATCATAGACATTCCCAAACATAAAGAGTTAGTCTTACATACCTTAACTTCCTGCCCTTGAGCGTAATACAACGTTTGTCAACCCTCTCAATTTTAATCTATAGCAATACAAGTCAAAGGGATTCCATATTAGCTATGATGCTCATGTTTTGGTCACTTAAGCATCCTATCAAACACTTGGTGAGAATAAAGCTTCATAGTCCTTATTAATGGTGTCTCTACACCCCACAACCTATTCTCTTGTTCCTAGTTAAACTCTAAAGTCTCAAACAATTATAATCAATATTATTCTTCATCACCCATAAGGTAAACAACACTCTTAACTAATAATCAACAATCAACACCCCAACCATATAATCATTCATGCTTTCCTATCAAACCCAACAACTCATATCTCATGAACTAGGATTTATGATCATTAAACCAATGCTAGAATCAATTAGAGGGTGAAGACATTACCTTTTTGAGGTTCAAACCCTTTGAATTCGAGTTCTAGGCTTTCTTCTCTCAACAATGATGTCACAATCGAATATCTAATGATATGGAGGGTTTACCCATGTTAATAAGATGCTGGAAAATTGAAATTAAGTTAGAATCACCATTAGAACTTACATTGGGTGGTGGAGGGACCTTTAAGGAGTTAGGTTTTTGAGAGCTTTACTTTCTAGAGCAAGTTTTTATGTTTTGGAGCTGTGGGGGACGAAATAGGGCTAAAATGACTTCCCAAGTTGGACATTGCGTCCCAGTTGGCGCAACCGTGTTCCCGACTGCAGTAAATCACTGGGACACTGCCTGACCACCGCGGTCGCGGTAAAACGCGGCAGGACCGCGATGGTTACACACTATTCTGTAAAACGGGCATAACATTTTGCACAGAGTTTCGTTTGGGATTCACAATATATCAATGGAAAGCTATTTTAATGTCCTACAACTTTCATGCTTTGAATTTTCCCAAATTCCTTATACACTTTCACTACACTCTGCTGGAAGACAGACCTTCTGCAAACTTAGTCGATTTTGTCAAATCTTATGCACCTCACTTCCCATCTTGGTTTTGAAACAACTATTTTCACCCATAATCATCTCGATGGGACTTCACATGTTCAAAATATAACCTTACTACTCCTTTAACTCATTCATAACTAAGCCGAATTTACAGGGTGTTACAGTTCATAACATCATCAAGCCTCTGAGGGCATCTCATCATATCACTTCGGCCACTGTGGGCAAATCATCAACCTATACCAGCTGATCAGGTGGTGGTGCATATATAACACCATAACCTTTTTACATATCCCATATATATATATATATATATATAAAACTCCATCTGTTCATGGGCAATATACATGATGCAATGCATGAGAAGTACGTCAATAAAATCTTTCGGAGTGTCATAAGACCATTATGCCTCTGATTAATATCATGAAATAAACTTTATCAACTTACGTATTTTCTGAGACCCATGAACAGATGATATAATAATATAACACATGAGGAATCAAGAACATAAGCATCTCTAGTACTTTTACGAATAGAGTCATTCATGGAAATTGTGCATTTGCACGTTTCGTTTGTGTCGTACAGATCATGCCAAAAGAAAGAAGGGATAGCCTTAACATACCTGGAGTAGGAAAAAAAATCGGTATGATATTTTTGGGAAAAATTGCACCGTATTCCTTTAGAATCACAAAATCTCACGTTGCTACGGTACTAAGAAATCTTTTTGGAATTGTTTTGTTTCAAGACTAGCGTCCGTTCTTGTTGGAGTGAGCTTCAGATTGCCCTTTTTCGTTAACTTCATATGAAACCATTAAAGTCTTTTACGTTAGCTTCTTATGTATGTAATCATAAGAGCTTTTGCTGGAAACCATTAAACCATTAAAACAATTCTTTCAAATTGTTGGAAGAATCATATCTTTTAATTTGTCAAATTTATGTAGCCTTTTAAGGCTTTTCTTTTAACTAAGTGCCACCTAATCAATAATGACTAAGAGTCATTGTTTGATTTAGTGGCTTTCTGCCACGTGGGGGTGGGTAGGAATTTTGTTATTATCCAATAATTAATTAACTAATTAGATAATATCCCGTTACCCGATAATTAACCAATTATCTGCACAATTAAGAATTACCTTAAATTACTTAAAATTTTACTTATTTTTAATACACTTTATACATCCTACTATCATGGTCATATGGTACCTTGTATGGTACTAATCCATAAATATCGGGGTATTATAACTTGGACCGTATTTTATCCCAAATTGCCAAACTTCGACAAAAATTTATTTTCTTTGACTTGTTTCCCCTCTCACCTTCATGAACTTACTCATTACTTGTTTAAAATAGCATAATCCTTATAATTTACAAATAATCTTTTTCATGGACTGATGTTAATTACCTTACAACAAATTCAACGTACAATACTACGGGGTGCAACATTGTCGTAATTTAATACTGTGAAGTGTAACATCATCGTAATATAATACTGCGGGACATAATATCGACATAATATTTTCGGGTGTAACATCATTCCCCCCTTTGGAACATTCGTCCTCGAATGTTGACTGATGTTCTTATCATTTTCATAACTTATAGCTCTTGTGAATACCTCAATACTCTCCTTGCCATTTAGGCAGTTGTTCTGTGAATAGATCCAAAGGCCAGGACATTCCCCCCTTTAGGCCTCTTTCCCACGCCATGACTTGTGATCGAATACCTTTCATCATGCAGCCTTTACGATACTGACCTTGTAGGTGTACCTATGCGACTCTTCTCTCCTTTATTCTCCAGCTTTTAGCCAATCTCTAGGCCCTACTTTGTAAACATATACAAGGCTTAATAGGATGCCTCTCTGAGCATCTATAGGTGTACTGAAGTTCTTCGCTCGGTACTTTGTAGAACTTGTGAATATGGCTATATCTTATTTCATAGACTTGGTTATTCATCCGTATGACTTTACTACATCAACGTAGGTCATACTATACCATAATTCTTACTTCAATTTATCGTTACTAAGGTCTGCAACCAACTCCATGTTACTCTCATTTCTTATCCTTAAGACTGATGGTCTAATATCATCTCATACTGTTGAACTTTTCTCCATCTATTGTTGATCCACCTTAAGGTTGATCCATCATCTACCACTGATAACTTGATCTCTTATGTAACCCCGCCGCTAGGGCTAGTATCTCATCGGGGACATCCGGAGTAATTAGATTGATCCACCTAGGGGTGATATCATGCATTTATAAGCGTATCTCACAGCATCCCAATGTGATTCACCTTACATGGGTATTTTAATCATGTCCAATTCATGAGATCCCTTTCTTTTCTTTGCAGACCATTACTCAATCAAAGGCATAAACGTCATCCTTTTTCTATCACAATTACGCCTTTATTCCATTATCTGGGCAACATTCTATCTCTTCTAAATGCTACTAGTTTTAAGCTCCTTTGAATTCATTCTGAGCCTTCTATAACTTTGAGAATGCATCAGCTCTCTTATTTTCATGAGCTTAATCCCAAGAACTTATCCATTCTTGTCACCTTTTCACTCGCCTTTTCTTATCCTTACTCGTATCTTTCTAAAACCTTTTCGTTCCATCATACTTTAGCTTGCGATCGATTCCCTTAGGCTTTTCTGGAACATTAAGCGAGACATCGCATCGTCTTTAACTCTTTTTTTTACTCTCCAATTAGACCTTTCGGTACTTAGAAACCATAGGCTGGAAGGTATGATTCTGATGATGCTGCTATCATCCCCGGATACTGAATCCCAACGCTTCTAGTCTTTTACCTGAAGTATGACCATTCTCACCCTTCTATACTTGAGTATTTTATACATTGTTTACCTTTACCTTACTTACTTTAAAATATCACCTCACATTCTTCTATCTCTTTTTCATAACCTCCCGCCCAAACATGTATAAATCACATCCACCATTTGAAGCTCTATTATAATACTTGCACCTCTAGTGCCTATACAATCCGGTGGGAGCTCCATACTGAATTCTTATGAGGCTGGTATTTTTCTAACTGGTTTTATCGTAGAGCCGTTATAGAATATGGTTGTTGTTTTATCGCTCTTCCACCTCTAATATTAAGAGTATCCTGCTATGTTCTCAATCATGATTCCTACAACTTTTGGGTCCAATAATCGTATTCCTGACTTCGTTAATATAACTCTTTAGTTTCCTCCTTCTTCTGATCGGCATTTATGTCGGCTTAAGTTATCTCCTGATATGTGGTTCATGGTATTAGTTATTCTATTTATCCTTTCATGGGTGTTTAGGAATATGCATGGTACAATCCTTTAACAATTTAATCCTTCGTTTATGACCTGGGCTCAATTCTTTCTTTTAACGTATACCAGAATCTTCTATGGTTGTATATGTTGCATGTATAAAACTCCGAATCATTAAGTGCATTCATAACAAAACCCACTCTGGATCATTGATCGAATAATTTCTTTCATTCCATCTTAACTTGCTTTCAACATAAGCTATTACTTTTCCTGGTCCTTCTGCCCCCTTATTACGTCCATACTTAGCGTATCTTAGTGCCCACACATGCCAGAATTTTCATACAACTCATATGATCTCGAATATTACTTTTAATTTTACTTCCCGTTCATTAGCCACAGTAGGTGCCACTTTCCTTTGGAGTGCTTACAATGTTTTTGCGAGACTATTGTTACACGACCATTTCCTATTTAGGTCGTTTTGCTTAGGTTGAAGCCTTCTTCCTTATTTCCCCATCTAGTCTTACGTTGTAGTACTTAGGGAGAACCCTTGACTCTTGTAAAGTTGTGAGCTTATAACGGACCTCTTGATGTTTTTCCTTGCCTATACTTATCTGTAGTTACTTATCTTTATGCCCTTGTGTTTGTGGGGTTGCTTCTGAACTGATATTTTGACTGTCTTCCCAGTGGCACTCTTTTTTATCCCCGTAACACTCATACGTACCTTTAACTACCCCGACTCCTATTTGAATATATCTCAAGTATTATAATGACATTACCGCGGGGTTGAATTCCCCATGTTGGGCTTTTACTATGTTTATCCTGCACGATCTGCTGACTCGTCTTTAACCTCTTGTTTAGTCGTAACTACGCTCTTCCCGAACCAATTACTAATTACTCATTGGCCCATTCTTATATCAATGTTTCTTGTAACCATTCTTGGTTTATTTCATTTATCTTAACTTACGTCTCGCACTGGCTCTTTATCTATCAATAACATCTCGAGTAGGGATGCTTACTTCCTTTCCTTGACGTTGTGTTTGCATAATGTTCTGGAATCGTAGCATATCTGTAGGATTTTGGATAAGTGTCATCTCATTCCTTTTTAATTTTTATGGAATTCTTTATTTACCATTACATAGTCACTAGAACCACTTAATTCTGATTTAATTCCACATCACTCCATATTCCCCCATTTAGGGGAGTACTAAGAGTTGAATCCACAAGGATCTACCTATAGATGTTTTACCTCTTCATATTTGGCGTTGTTTCACAACATTAATGATCCATACTCACCTTGAGGCAATCCTTCTGTACCAAGGATAATAAATTCCCTTACTTGCGATGGTGACACTTAGCGCAACTGGCACATACAGTCATTTAAGCTTAATTTTGCTCACATTGCTTGCTTTAAGGAATCGTCTTCCTGAATGACCTTTCTCTGAATTTATTATGAATCTTCTTCTATTGTACATTCTATTATGGCCAGAACGCAACCTAAAATTCTCGTGATGCCGACCATTATCAAATCACTCATTCCTTAATTCATGTTTAGTTTACCTTGTTCACCAGTCCATACTGATTTTTATTACTCTAGGGTCTAACTTTTCCTTTTGTTAAGCATATTAGAGTTGCGAACTTATTTCTCGAAATGAGGATGTGACTGTATGGCCTATACTTTTTTGTTGTCTTAAGGCCCATCACTTTTTGTCTCTTTCTTCATCTGACTATAGGTTCTGTAACACTCTACCGTTGTCATCCATGCATCACATCTCACTCATAATTCTTCCTTATCTCTCTTCTCATTACTCTACTAAATTTCTGCATATCCCCTTTCTTGTGAAAACTTCAACATGACATTCTTTCGCTTCTAGCTCTCATTGTTTCATTCATCGGCTTTTCGGGTTGCTTAACATCCTCGCTCTACTAGGGACGAGAGTTATACTAAGGTAATATTTATCCTTTCCAGACTTTCAGTGCGTATCTTCTGATTTTTTTTATCATGATAGTATTCACATTTAATTGTAATATTCTAGAGTGCACTATCCGGATGTCTCACAAGGAGATCTATTAGCATATTTGCAATATCCTTCGGCAATGTCAACTAAAGCAAATAATTCATCCACCATTTTGGGTCACTCTAACCCCAGCCGGATCGTGATATTATGTCCTTCTATTAAACCATATTTGTTAGCTCATATAGAGCACTTAGATGGGTGTGGACAATTATACGTACCTCTATTACTGTTGAAGGTAACTCAAAATACTTATATCTCTCTTCCTGAATGGTAAATAAGGATAATCTTCAGTAGCAGGGTACCTCGTACCCTCTTTCACCTTGCTTCCTTTACTTGTTGAAACTTGTATTTACCTTCCGATTCTCTTATTCCTTACTGTAATAGTGGATAAACATTCTTGGCTTAGGGATCCTTATCAAGAAGCTTGCACGTCTTAGTGTTCTCATGTTCTACTGGAGACCTTACATTCATCATAAGCATGATGCAAAATCGAGTTCCTCTGACTCAATTCTTCCATAGCCATATTCAATCCCTTACCAAACATCTTTCTAGATGTAGGCATCGTCGTATTTTGAATAAGATAGAATTTAGGAAATTGAGATCTTACAACTGAGTTCTACCACACGATCTAGAGTAAGAAGAAAGAGTGACAATCCTAAATGCCCTGTAGCCTCCTACTTATAAGTATGGTTCATGACACACCCATAAACAAGACTCTACTAGACACGTCTTGTAGACTCCCTAGGACAGAACTGCTCTGATACCACTTTTGTCACCACCCAAACCGATGGACCGTGACGGGCACCCGGTACCTTACGCAATCAAGTACCAACATAATGTATCTTTCATATCATTCTATCATAGGTAAATGAACGGGAGTAAATCATGAGGGAATACAAACTTATACATATGAAGTACGAGCCTATAAGACCAAAATAACCACTCGTGTACTGAACGTAGGCCTACAAGGCCATACAACCTTTTACGTACATGACATCTGTCTACAAACCTCTAAAAATACATAGTTTTCATAAAGGTCAGGTCAGAGTCCCGCCATACCAAATAATACACTTCTAAATCATACTGACCAAACAAGCAACTCCGAAGCAAATGGAGTGCACCAACATCTTCTGTTGAGCTGATAGCCTACTTGGAGGTTTCTCGACCTGTCTATCGGGATATGCAGGCATGAAACGCAGCGTCCCCAGTCAAAAGGAACGTCAATACGAATAATGTACCGAGTACATAAGGCGCATAAATAAGTACATAACAGACATGGAAAAAATGTAGAGTAAATGACTCAACTTGTAAGTCTAGATAACTTTGTAAATCATGAAATACTTATAGTGTCATGCATATGCATATGAATGTTATGTCGTTCATAGGTACATATGTTCATAATATCATCATGCCTCTAAGGGCATCCCATCATATCATCTCGGCCATGGTAGGCAAATCATCAATGTATACCAGCTGATCAAGTGGTGGTGCGTATATAACGCCATAACCTTTTCCCATATTCCATATATATATATATATAACGCCATCTATTCATGGGTCAATATACATGAATACAATGCATGAGAAGTACATCAATAAAATCTTCGGAGTGTCATAAGACCATTATGCCTCTGATTAATATCATGAAATAAACTTTATCAACTTATGTATTTTCTGAGACCCATGAATAGATGATAGAATAATATAACACATGAGGAATCAAGAACATAAGCATCTCTAGTACTTCTATTAATAGAGTCATTTATGAAAATTGTGCATTTGCACGTTTTGTTTGTGTCGTATAGATCATGCCAAAAGAAAGAAGGGATAGCCTTAACATACCTGGAGTAGGAAAATAAATGGGGGAATTACGCTCCTTGTTACTTGGCCCAACAGTCCATCAAAAATGGCCCACGTTTGAAGTCATTACCTGATATGGCCCAAATTGTACATAATCTGAAAATTATTTTTCACCAGTTAGCCCACCCTATTTTTTGTCTTTTCTTCGTTCTTCTTATTCTTTTTCCTCTTTCACGATGTTGCACCCTAAAATTTCTCTACCATTATATATATTCTTCAATTCTCCTTCCAGATTCAAAGGTTATAATCACTATTAAGATGAGAAGAAAAAAATACTACTTAAGAGAATTATTATTTTTGGAGTCACCATTAAAGGTCATTCGAATCTTCAATTTCAGAAATTGGATTTTTCAATTTTGTTAGTTGTTCGGATTGGGTGTTGGCCAGATTGATTGGGATCGTCAAAAGGAGTTCAAAATTCAAATTTGAAGTAATTTGGAGCAGATTTGAGCTAGATTTAAGTTGAATTTCAGAAGATGCCCAAAGAAGAAGAAGAACCAGTGAGCTCCATTAATAGGATTCATTTGTATAATAGTGTATAAGTAATGTATAATAGTGTATAAACACCTCTTATACATTATTTTATATAAGGTTGATACATTATTTACAAGTATTTAGTGGATTTCTCACATTTCTTCTTTTTCTTTTTCTTCTTCAACTACTACACCTATATACATGGTGTATCACTAACATTTTTAATACTGTGCTTGTACATCTTTATACACTTTTATACAACTATATATATAATATACCTCTTTGTATAAAAGTGTATAATATTGTATAAAAATATAAAGCATCTCTGACGAACTTTTTGTATGATTTTCACTTGCAATTCTTGATTAAAACTATTTCAATTCTCCATTAAATGACTTCAAACTTTGTACAGTCTACTTAGACTAATTATAATAAGTTCAACAATACTCACTCCAAATTTCTCACAAAATCATATTCAAAATCTAACAAGATTAGCATTAAAGAAAATGAAATTTTAGATTTCTCGAGTCTATTTTTGAATTTTTGTAGTTATGATAGGTATGTAGAAACTTGAGAAAAAAAGGAGAATGGAAATGTTTCACGCTTGAAGATATAGAGAATAAAAAAACTAAAAAAATGTATATCTAAGCTTATTGATATTCGGCTACACATTTGCAAACTTGTAAGTGAGCTAAAATAATGCAAGGTCAACTTATGGAGTGCATTATTATGTAATTTTGTCAAAACAATCTGTATGATATTCTTGGAAAAGGTTACACCGTATTCCTTTAGAATCGCAAAATCTCATGTTGCTACGGTGCTAAGAAATCTTTTTGGAATTGTTTTGTTTCAAGACTAGCGTCCGTTCTTGTTGGAGCGAGCTTTAGATTGCCTTTTTCGTTAGCTTCATATGAAACCATTAAAGTATTTTACGTTAGCTTTTTATGTATGTAATCATAAGATCTTTTGTTGGAAACCATTAAAACAATTCTTTCAAATTGTTGGAAGAATCGTATCTTTTAATTTGTCAAATTTATGTAGCCTTTTAAGGCTTTTCTTTTAACTAAGTGTCACCTAATCAATAATGACTAAGAGTCATTGTTTGATTTAGTGGCTTGCTTCCACGTGGGAGGTGGGTGGAAATTTTGATATTATTCAATAATTAATTAATTAATTAGATAATATTCCGTTACTCGGTAATTAACTAATTACCCGCATAATTAATAATTACCTCAAATTACTTAAAATTCTATTTATTTTTAATACACTTTATACATCCTACTATCATGGTCATATGGTACCTTGTATGGTACTAGTCCATAAATATCGAGGTATTATAGCTTGGACCGTATTTTATCCCAAATTACCAAACTTCGACGAAAATTTATTTTTCTTTGACTTATTTCCCCTCTCATCTTCACGAACTTACTCATTACTTGTTTAAAATAGCATAATCCTTAAAATCTCCAAATAATCTTTTTCTTGGACTGATGTCATCTACCTTACGACAAATTCAACGTACAATATTGCAGGGTACAACATTGTCGTAATTTAATATTGTGAAGCGTAACATCATCGTAATATAATACTGGGGGGCATAATATCGACATAATATTCCCGGGTGTAACACCCATTTCAGTCCAAAGCAATTCCCGAGATCAAGTTCATCCGCAAATCAGGTACATGCCGCATGTCTTTTAGAACTAATGTTCATCCGACATTTGTCTTGATACAAATGTTACCAATCCCCGCAATCTTTGAGTAACTTGTGTTACCCATTCTTACAGTGCCGAAATCACTTGCTACATATCTGCAAAAAATATCTCTTACCGGTGTGGCATGGTAAGATGCTGCTGTGTCAACCACCCATTCCGACTCTAGACCTACCAAGTGCATGCATTCTTCTTCCGCATTTATTAAGAGAACAACATTATCATTATTTTGCACTACGGCAGTTGTTTTGTCGTCATTCTTCTGGCCACTGGTTTCACCTTTGCCCTTCCTTAAATTTGGGAAATCTCTTTTTAGACCTGGTTAATCGTAATTGTAGCAATTTTTGACTTTTGATTTGGATCGGTTCTTGGACTTCCCACGACCTCCAGATCTACCATAGTTGCTCACCTTTGATAACTCCTGCCTCTACCTTCTGTGATGAGAGCATGTCCTTGATTTTCAGGTTTCTTTCTCATCTTCTCATTAAGTAAAAGAGCCGATGTGACGTCTTTCTACTCAGTAGTAGTTTTACCGTGTAGGATGGTTGTTGCCA
This sequence comes from Nicotiana sylvestris, assembly GCF_000393655.2. Taxonomy (NCBI): domain Eukaryota; kingdom Viridiplantae; phylum Streptophyta; class Magnoliopsida; order Solanales; family Solanaceae; genus Nicotiana; species Nicotiana sylvestris. The sequence goes on along the minus strand of NC_091062.1, from coordinate 211,337,274 downwards.
AATTATCATACGAAGATGGCAACGAGTTCCATAGCAAGATGGATTTATCTTCTTCCTCGATTTTCACTCCGAGGTTGGCGAGCTATGTGATTAGTCCGTTAAACACATTTAAATTTGACAAAAAATTTGTACCTTCACCCATGTGTAGGGCGTATAACTGCTTCTTCAGGTGCAATTTATTTGTCAGTGTTTTGGACATGTATAGACTTTCCAACCTTGTCCAAATATCACATGCGGTGTCTTCATCAATGATGTTATTTACCACATCATCTGATAAGTGCAACCTGATTGCACTAGCAGCCTTTTCATCCAAGTCAGCTCAATCCTCAACTTTCATGGTATCAGGCTTTTTGGCATCAACATCTAGTACCTTGTGCAATCCCTGTTGGATGAGCAAATCCCTCATCCTTCTTTGTCATGTTGAGAAATCACTATCTCCGTTGAATTTTTCTACCTCGTACTTTACTCCGAATATTTTTTTTCCACCGAGTATAGTACTACCGATAGTGAATATTATTTCTATAAAAGAGCAGAACATGTGCTCTGATACCAGTTGTTGGGAATAAATCCCCCACAGAAATAATATTCACGGTAATAAAAGCAGAATAATAATGTAACACCAAGATACGATAAATCAACAAGAATAAAAGAGTAACGACGACACAAAGATTTTTACGTGGAAAACTCTTCTGAATAAGGGGAAAAACCACGATCCCGAGAGGAGCAACTGATATCACTATAGCAAGAAATTTTACACTTTGTAGGCCCGAGTAAAATACTCCAAAGACCACTACAACACTCAAAAGAAATAACACTCTTTTGATATTCCCACCTCACTACAATATCGCTCACGCTCTCTGTTTTCCTCATAGACTATTTTCTTATACTCTGTCTGTGATACCTCACTCTTATTTTCTCTCTTTGTTAGTGTGTTTGAAAGAAGTGAAAGAGCTCTCCTTTTATAGGAAAAAATACGTAGCCTCCAATAATGCTACAGGAGGAGCTTCAATTCTCCTCCATTCATTTCCAAACTTGGGGCCAAAGTAATCATAGGCACATGCCTATTACAAATGGGATGGACCCTACAAATACAACGGTAAAAACTGTAACGCAGGGATGGAGGACAGACCTTTAAGGGCCGATGAAACAGGATTAGTAGGCTTCTAGGCTGAAGAAGGTATGCACATGTCACCTTAGGTGCATCCTATATCATAGTGGGAGAGGAAAGTGAAGAGCTTTATAAGGCACAATAGAAGTTCACATGGTACACGCACTTATGGGGCTCGATATGACGTAGCCCGAAAGACAAATTCATATGCCCGAAACCCAAATCGGACAATACGTGTCATGGACTTGGATCGTCACAAATATGGTATAAGAGTTTGACACTACCTTAGTACGATGGTATGGCAAATGTCGCTGAGTCCTAAAGGGGGTAGATGTGACGTCCATAGCGGAGGGCGGATCAATGGGGGAGGGTCAAACAGGATTGGCAGACTTCTAGGCTGGCAAGTTTTTAAATAAGAGATGCACATGTTACTTTAGGCGAATCCCACGTCGAAATAAGAGATAAAGATTTTATGAAACATGATACAAGTTCACAAGGTATATGTACTTTTGGAGCTCAATATGCTGTAACTCAAAAGATAGTCAAGATCCAAAACAGATAATACATGTCATGGACTTTATCATGACAAAAACAAAACTCTTTTCATTTTTTTTTGAGGCACGTTTATCTTAAAAAAAAAGGTAGGAAGATAACAATTGATCGTTTAATTTATAATATTTTTGTGAATTTTAAATAACATAAAGCTTGCTCCATCCATTTTAATTTATGCGACAGAAATATGAATTCGCACAAAGTTAAATAACCAACAAACTTAGCCTATTTCAAGTGACAACATATACTCAGACAACATTCAAGTTGAGATAATCACTGGTCTGATATCATGCAAAAACTTCCAAAAACAACTCCCTCCATTCGTCACCAATTCCTTATAGCACCTCGTACCACGTGTTCAAACACATCTTACTTCATGCATGTATTACTCAATTAATGTTTATCTTCCCTACACTAAATGTTAAACCCTCCAAAACACCAAAAACCAAGAAGAAAACCATACCCTCTTCTCATTTTCTCTTTCATCTTCTTCTTGACCTGATCAAAAAAAAGAAAAGAGAATGGATTTGGTGAATTCAGTGCTGAACTTTGTGGTACCACCAGCAAGTTTGGTGATGCTGGCGTTTGCATGGCCAGCTTTGACTTTCATAAACACGTGTGAATGGTTCTACAACTCTTTCTTTGGTGAAAATATGGAGGACAAGGTTGTCATCATCACCGGAGCTTCTTCTGGGATTGGAGAGGTAAAAATGTGACTTGGAATTGTTAATTTGTGTATCAGTTTCATTTCCTTATTAGCATTAGCAATAGATAGTACTCCCTCCGTTTGAATTTATGTGTAGTTGTTTGATTGGGTTCGGCGTTTAAGAAAAATGAAAGATTTTTAGAATTTGTGATCCTAAACAAGTCAAAAAGGGGTTAAAGTATTTATGTGGTTATAAATGCTTCTCATCCAGGGTAGGGTTGGAAGTTTAAACTAAATTATTTTCAAAAGTTAGAAAGAGATCATTCTTTTTGGAACGGGCCAAAAAATAAATAGGTTCGGTAAAACTGAAACTGAAACTGAGGAGTACAATTCATAAGTTATTTTTGAAATTCAAGTCTTTTGGGATTACAAAAACGAAAGTCAACAATTGGAGCTGAAGATGTAAAATTACTTTTGACCACATCACCTAATGATACTTCATTACAAACTTAAACACTTTAGCTCTAGCTGATCAACTACATTTAAAAAAAATTATCTCCTTTCTATTGTATTAATTTACCTAACCCCCTTTTACAATACTTCTGTAAACGTTTTATTGGAGTTGATTCCCTTTACCTTGTAAGCTTTTTGTAGCATTAAAAAACCTCCATTCTAGTCATCGGTTCATTACATTAAATGGTCACTTAACTATTCGAGATAACGATAATGTTTCCTGCCAATTCTCAACCAAAACAAAAAAAAAAGAGAGAGAATTTGTTCTTCCAATTGTAGAAGTAATTGCAGTAAAATGGAGAATCTGTTATTTCCACATTGAAATTCTACTATGATTGTCGATCCAACGTTTAGTCTATGAGTTACTACTACATAATCAAGTTTCCATTATATAGGTTCTTGTTTGTAACTTTGGTCATGCATCAGCATTTACATTTTGGGAAAGCATTGATTTATGTGACAACATAAAGATATTAAGTTTCCCTCCTGTTTTAAAGCTGCAATTATGCTATTATTCTGTTCTTCTTCTTCTTCTTTCTTGTGCGTGAACTCTAGTGAACAAGTTACAAAATACTTGATTTTACTCTGTGATATTAGCAAATAGCATATGAATATGCAAAGAGGAAAGCCCATCTAGTTCTGGTTGCGCGACGAGAAAACAGACTCTGGGGAATCAGTGAGAATGCCAGGGGACTAGGTGCAAAAAGTGTCCTCATAACAGCTGCAGATGTTGTTAAAGAAGCTGATTGTAGGAGATTTATCACTGAGACTGTAAATCTATACGGGCGTGGTAAGTACTTACTTCTCATTTTATGCAAAAGAGACCCAACTTATATATTTTTTCGTTTGGTTATATTAAGGGGTGTATCAACCAGATATTCTTTCGTTATGTAGTTTCAACTCTCCAAGTCAGAGGCGGATCCAGGATTTGTAGTTTATGGGTTTCTATAGGAGACCTCATGTAAATTTACAATAAGTAATGGAGTTCACAATCAAATATTTACGAATATTTAGTGAATTTTTTTAATATACATACGTACAGGGTATGTGCAAAAGCTACCGGGTTTACGGGAGCTCGCACCTACTAAGTTGGATCCGCCCCTGCTCCAAGTTATGCTCTAGAGACAAATGGATTTGTTTCTGATTGCATTATGCAAATTGGTGGATTGATGCTTGGAAGGCAAAATAATACTAAAACTGGGATTGATAGTACTTCGTATAGCGTGGCATGTTTCAATCGTCGAGAATAGCACCTAGTAACTAAACGGTTGTCTGAATTTTATTCTGACAACAATCTCCTTTCATTTCCCTATTTTCAGTGGATCATCTTGTAAATACGGCAAGTTTGGGTCATACTTTCTACCTGGAAGAAGCCACGGATACAAATGTCTTCCCCATTTTGATGGTATGTGAAGCTTTTACAAGAGATCGTCCACAATTCTCTCTTTTGGTTTTGATGCAGTTATGTTGGTATAATGATTTTTCCCAAGTTTGTTGCTGCACGCGGGGATACACATTTTTCATTTATCTTCGAATATGTTTCCAAATTTACAGAATTCTAAATATTGTCCATTTTTCAGGATATCAACTTTTGGGGAAATGTATATCCTACCTATGTAGCTCTACCTTACCTGCGGCAAAACAAGGGCCGAGTCATAGTGAATGCTTCAGTAGAGAGTTGGTTACCCTTGCCAAGGATGAGCCTATATTCTGTTAGTAATTCTAACCATTGCTATTTATTCCTCAAAACTGAATTTGTCTAGTTTGAGAACTGAATTACTCAAGATTTCTTCATCCTCCTCCTATTCCCATCTTCCCCAAGAGATTATAATACTTGCATCACATCTTCTTTTTGTAAAATAGGCAGCAAAAGCAGCACTTGTAAATTTTTATGAGACGTTGAGATTCGAGGTGAACGGTGACGTAGGGGTCACAATAGCAACACACGGATGGATTGGGACTGAAATGACCGGGGGAAGATTCATGCTAGAGGAAGGTGCTGAGATGCAGTGGAAGGAAGAAAGAGAAGTAAGTCTCTCTTTTCCAAGAAATGGCATTCTTTGCCCGAGATTTGCTTAGTAGTAGTTGCTCACTAAATTCACTGTCTAACAAGCACACAAACATTGTTTAAGGAACAAAAGCATATAGCAGCCTTCTCCGAGAACCTGTCTTCCAAGTGCCCGGGGTGGAGCGGTTTTAAGTAATATACCATACCGTCTGTGAAAGTTGAACATTCAGAATTTGTATAACTAGCCATAGTTTCAAGGAAATTAGATTAAACTGATAAGAGCATTATTGAACTGAGAAGTTAGCTCTTCACAGGGTTAATGCTGTTAAGAGTCTAGCAAGATCATATAACTACATCCGCCTTTATCATGATTTCATTACCTTTATTTTCTGATATTCGTGGGAACTTTTGGTAATATTTTATCTCCACGCAATTAAAGTTGATATATGCATTCTCGTGTAAGGTTCATGCATCGGGGAGTTCAGTGGAGGACTTCGCAAAGTTGATTGTGTCGGGGGCATGCAGAGGAGATCCATATGTGAAATATCCGAGTTGGCACGACATTTTCCTTCTCTATAGAGTATTCACACCAAATGTTCTTCAGTGGACATTTCGGATGTTGCTTGCAGACCAAGGTGCACGGAGGACTTCCTTCATTGGCACGGGAAGGCCTCTTCTTGAATCAACCTCTCCTCGGAGACAGCCTCTTCCCGAGTCAACTTCTCCTCGGAGACAGCCTCTTGCCGAGTCATCCTCTCCACGGCGACAGCCTCTTCTCGAGCCAACCTCTTCTCCTCGGAGACGAGTGGGACCTGTTCCAGTTCAGCAGCAGATGGAATAAAAGGAAGTAGATTGAGTCATACTTTAATTTTACGGTGATTGTGTTTGGGGTGTTTTTTAGTCAAGATTCTGTGGATATCATTGTAAGAGTTCACAAGATACAATCAATAGTTGGCTCAACAAACGAATGTACTTGGCTTGTTTAAGAATGTTTGTATTTGGTTTAGAAACACTTTCGATAAGAAGTTTCCTTAAGTTCCTTCAGGATGTTATGTCAATTACCTGTTAATCTGGCATAAAAAGGTAACTTACATGAGAATCCTTTCAAATGTGATGACAGGTATTTCGCGAGAAATAGCACGGGCTAGTCAATTTTCGGATTGATCATTCGAAAATAGCTAGCTTTTGCAAAGTCATTGAAAAATAGTCACTATTTTGCTGCAACACGGAAAGTTTCAGTATAATATACTGAAGATCGGTGCACCTGTGTATGAACTTCCAGTATATTATGCTAAAACTCCAACATGCGGAAAATTCTAGTATAATATACTGGAGATTGGAGCACATGTGTATGAACTTTCAGTATATTATAGTTCCAATATACTTATGTTGGAACTACAGTTCCAGTATATTATATTGGAATTTCAGTATATTATCCTGGAGTATTTTCCGGATTTTGAACAGTATTTTTGTTCAAATTTATCTTTACATGAAAAGTGGTTAAATTTCGATTACTTTTGAAACTACGACTATTTTTGAATGACCACTTATAAATCTGGCTATTTTTTAATCTCTCCCATATTTCGCAGAATCTGGCTCTATTCGTGAAGTCCATAACAATTCTATCACTTTACTCGCACTGAGTGATTGAATATTGCGGTGATAGCCAGGTGTGGATTTTCGTGGACACTAAAATTCATGTACACACAGAGATATTTGTTTCTATTCAGCTAATATATTCAATGTAAGCAATAAGTATTTAGTGAGGGCTCACTTTTCCAGAATGATATCTGATGTAACTTGGTACAATCATTTTTCCTTGAAAAGAAAGATAATTTCTCTTACATTTTTTGGGGAAATTACAGTACGAGCTGACTGGTAACGAGATTCTTTGCACAATAATGTATCGTATATTCAGATTCAAAGGTGAATATTGCCTCGCTACATCTCACGTTCTAAAACGAGCAAGCACAATGAATGAGATGATATACACTATGCTACAAAAAATTGGACCTTTCTGCAATCTATAGGTACACAAGGGGTTCACAACAGATTTCCCCGGCCATATGACCAATGTTAGAAGTCCTTCAGCCTAAAATCCTTGGAAGGAAAATGAAAGGATCTTGAACAGCCCATCTGGGTTATCGGCATGTACCTGGAAAAAGAAATACCCTTGTTATTAGGATTAGGATCGCGTGATGCATAATTGTGCAATTTCTTTCAGCACGGCAAGTCAGAAGGCCAGTGCACTAGGATTCAAGATTGTCCATCATTGTCGAGGAACAAGAGTAATGGTAGAATAATGAAAGCTCAACTGTTAGCCTTGTTTCACCGTCTGCTTTTTTAAAGTCAATAGCCATTAACAGCAAAACAAATGTATCCTAAGTTCATCGTTCAGAAGTTAGTGCGAGTCAGAACAGTTGATGCATTCTTAAGTGTTCTGCTTTACATAACAACACTGGAAAGTTATTCTTTCTGATTCAATCAGGTCAGCCTGTTCTCTATGTCATCAGTTTGGGAGCAGAGTGTAGATAGTCCAGCACAGGAAGAACGAAGGTTCGCCATGTATGTTAAAAACTAGAGTCAATCTAGATATTCCCATTATTCCATTTTATGTGACATTATATCCTTAAGAGTCCATTCCAAAACGAATGGCACCTTTCTATAGTTGGAAATAATTTAAATTTTAACTTTCCATTTTACCCTTAATGACATGCTTTTATAGCCACAAAAATCTCATGGCATGGTTAAAACCACAAGTTTCAGAAGTCTTTCTTTCTTTCTTAAAATCCGCGTCATGTCAAACTACACCACATAAATTGAAAGGGAGGGAGTATGATAAATTACCAGTTTTCAAATCTGACGCACACTAAAAATGGAAAGCACTTTGCAACTTGAGAAGTTACGCAACATACAGCATAATGTGTAGGGCAGAAGCAACCTACCCAATGACCTGCATCTTCAAGGACATGCATTTCAACTCCACCTCCCTCCTCTACAGCTTGTTCCTCAGCAACATGGATTCTTCTGATATCCTCAAGGGCCCACCTATGAAGACTTCTTTCTGCTTTCAAAAAATTAACATGCACACCCCGAGGAACATCTTCCACAATTTTCCTGCGTGAAGATTATCAGTCACTATAGTTTTTCTTCTTTGAGAAGGAATTACTATCTCCTCTTTTATAGAGAATGAGCTAATAAGCTTGGTGACAGAACCAAAAATCAAATGAAAGATGTGAAACAAACCGTTGATACATTCTTCTATTATTTAACTAACTGTAATGTACTCATTGCGAAGTTATACATTGATTATCATATAAACAGAATGAGGTAACGGTTCACATTTATTCTTAGCATGTCAATAATTTTGCTTTTTAGGCTCAAATAATTCCAGATATTTTTTCTTTCTTTCTTCTTTCTATTGTCATGCTAGGTATGAGTTGAGTGACCAGTCCTCCAGTCCATAGAATTCACTGAAATTTTTCTGATCATCTTGCTATTCTTATATTAATGTTGAAACTCCATCTTGTCAAAAGACATCCTGCAATTTATCTGACATTTCCATGTTACTTTTCTTTAAAAATTTAAATTTGATTGATAGCAACAGGATCAAAAGGCCGTGCACGTTGGTGTCTTGTTGAACCACTATTGGTACATGTCCACACTACTCCAGAATCTATTGGGCAACAGGTAAAAAAATTTAATGACTAATTACTTTAAAAAGATAGTCTGGTCAAGGAATGAACAAGAAGCCAAAAGAGTGATCATAATAAAATCTGCATACTTAAAATTGACATGAGCAACCTACCACATATTTGTATCTTCGTATGATTGATACATCTCAGCAATACCCTTGAGATCAAATACCCATGACAAATGTGAAGGGGGTGAACCAGCAGAGTTGATTTGACGAAGGTTAGTTACCACCCACTGCAAATATTACAAAAACGGCAGTTGAAAAAATTAGAACTTGCCCATTCGCATCTTACGTGCAAGCAAATTAACAGTTTTTGAAACGGATACGTGCAAGCAAATTAACAGTTAAATGATGGTAATGAACAATGATCAGCAAGATGAATCTTTTTTCAGAATTACCGCACAATATACTCTATTTACTAAATCATCTATTGTACAAACAATTACATGCTACTTTCATCACGAGTCCGAAAGCTGCTACAGAAGAGAGTCTGGCATTTAAGTGGAGATGCAGTGCATTTAAGTGGAGATCGGGTAGAGGGGTGAGTCCATTATCCACCAAGTTCGAGTCGTGCACTAGCTGGACCTCGGAGATTTCTCGGTTATCACAAAAAATTTGATGGCAACAAGTAGATATGAAGGGTAATTAGCCCCCCTCTACTTTCCTCAAAGCAAGAAAGTATTGCCCTTCACTGAATTCCCTTCTCCAATTGAAAAACCAACTAAATACAGTGTTAAATGCTTGCGCAACGAGCTCATCCTCTTTGAGAAGTGAAGATAGAGGCGTATCTAGTATAAACGCAGTGAGTCAGCCTGAATCCACAGTGCCTAGCTCGAACCTCATATGTATGTGAAAAGACATAGAGAATACGCGTATATATAAAGAATCAAATTCACTGCATTAGAAGAACTACACAGTAGAATTCTGAACCCATGGACTCTAAATTCTAGATCCACCTTTGAGAAAGACAGTTAAAATTTTGAACGGCGGGGAGCCTGAAACATTGTGCCTAACCGACCAAAACAATGTTCAAGAATATCATTTCAATAAATCACATGGAAAAAGAAGAGTCATGATGTTCTTCAAATAGGCTCTCTTTAGAAAGGAAATGCGGTTAGAGAGACTGGGGTGTCATTCTTGTCGTATAATTCGTATCCTTTTTTTAAGCCAACTTATCCTCTGGTATTTCACCTTCTGAATCATCAACTCACTTTTTCTATCAGAATAGTCAAGACAGATTACTGTCTCACCCTCAGGGGCAGTGAGAAGGGTGGAAAACATTATGACTTATTGCTGATATCTCATATCACAGTTAATAAATATCAAGCTCAGTGTCTCACTAGATGCAGAAAAGTGCCTACGCTTATCCATCTTTTGAAGTTTGCAAAGTTGAAGTTAAAGTGTTAAACCTTTCAGAATTCCTACGAAGAAAAGATGTGAGGCCAAAAAAAAAATGAGGCCAATGGGATACGGGATACCTGTGCAACATCCCTGGAAAAACCTTCTAGTATAAGAGCCTCCACGATATCTCGTTTTGAAGAGACCTTCCTTGAAAAATAATATTCATAAGAAGAACTGATGTCAATACAAATTATGTGAATGTATCAGGTAAATGATATATAGATATATATAGAGAGGGGGGGGGGGACAACATTTGAAAATAATAGTGAATTTATATAGCTTAGGCTAAAAAGGGTTCAAATACGACATTGTATGCTATTTTAAATAAAGCCAAGATACTGCAACAATTCACCTTGCAATAATAAAAGAATTAGCCGAGAAGCAAGCTAAAACATAAAGGAGAAAGGCTTCTTTCCCTTGCTCTGATACATATTCATCTTCTACTACCAAAATAATGGACAAGCTTTTCCCACCAAAACCTAATTCGTCTATGTCATAAAAATCCCATCAAATATCACAGTCATACCTTAAACCTAACGCATTTCGTTTTTTTCTTTCCAACAAACCTAAAGCATTTCTAGCGAATTGTTTTTGGACTGGTAAAACACTTATAACCAAATATCTACACAATTTGATATGAAGGAGCAGCCATCCACAATTTGATCAAATATTCAAACACCCCCCCCCCAAACCCCCACCCCCGCGGGACGTGCTCCTGTTCTGCTCTTTCCTAACTATACACATCAGAGAATGATAAGGCCCACTGCACCTCCCACTCCAAATTTCTACTCAAAAGTCTTAAAAAGGAACACATATCTATATTGACACACTACAGATATCATGGAGAATTTCACAACAAGAGACCATAAAATTTGTTATGATTCATGTTAGGAAAATAGACATGGAGACATTTATACAAACTGAAATCACCAAAAGCACACACCTCTTTTGGTAATTTACTCAGAAATGATATCAATTCAGCTGGATGATCATCTCCATCTGCACCAGCTCGAACCTCTCCTGGAGTAGCATCTAAAACCCAGACCTATGACACAATTAGTTTGAATTACTTCAAAGAATTAGGGGTTGGAAAGAAAAAAGCAGAAGAAAGGATAGCAAAATAGATCTCAAGAACAAAGAAAGTACATCAGAATAGAAAATTATCATCCCTGAAAACCAATTACCAAAATCATCAATCGTAGATAAGACAACTGTGAAGCATATGTTTTTAATATTGATTTTAACCTCTCACAGGGCCCAAGCAAGATCCAAACACTGTTTGATATTAGTGCAAGTATGCTTGTAGAATTTTGGTATAGAATACTTACTCTAACTGGACGTGCAAGGGGTTTTGCAACCTGCTCAACCATACTCAATGCAACTGCAAGGTTTAAGAAGAAAGATGAATGTCTGAACGACAAATTAACAATTGATTTCTCCAAGTAGCTTTCTAATATAATCAGCTAAAAGTTACCTTTTCCTCCAAAGCTGTGACCAACTACAACTCGGGGAGTCAATCTGAGCTGGCCAAGCTAGACAAAAAAGAAAGAAAAATTAAGACAAAACAAGGTATTACCATAATCCTGCTACCATCTCAGGCAAGAAGCAAAGAGGCAAAACGGTAACCATTTGACCCAACCCAAAACCAGCAAAAAAGAAATCATAAGTGACACACCATTGAAATGACATGGCATATACTCTATCACCCATATAATGCGTTCATGAATTACAAATTTACCAGCACGTAAGCAGCCTCCCATGGAGAATGTTTGGCCAATAATTCAGTGATATTGTAACTAGAATTCCCATGATTTTTGAGTGTGTATAGATTTCATAGAGAATGTTTGGCCAATGATTCACTGATGTTGTAACAACCGTGGATCACTGGCGGTTGAACTCGAAAGGGGGTTTGTGAAACCTGCTTTAGGAAAATCCCACATTGGGGGGGGGGGCACTCATATAAGAGCGAGTTAAAGATTCAACTGTTGAGGCGCCATTTGGATTAAAACCCAAGGGCACAAAACGGTAAGGCCCAAAAGCCTTGAGGTGGCCTAGAGGGGTTGGGCCAAAGAGGACAATACTTTGGCAGTTGGGACTGAGCCATAACAGGTGACAAGACATGACTTAAAATTCTATTGATACGGATGTCACTGGAACGACATTGGAGAATTGTATGTGCAGAGTGCAGCAGGTCATGGTCAAGAAATTATACCAGCTTTAAGACATCAAGAGCAGCTGATGCAACAGTATGTGGGCCCCTCTTCTTAAGAGATGCTGAATCACCATGGCACCGCAAGTCCACTAGGAGAAACTGCAGAAAAGTAAATCTACTGTGTATTGTCCCCAACAAAATCACCAAAATATATATCGTATCAAAACGAATCAACCATAAGATATCGGATGATCAGTTAGAGAAGAATGTGAGCTTGAGGATCACACTGGTGAAAAGAGCCAAAAGCAAATGAATTTTAGGATGCATACCCACAAAGAGGAGAAAAGATAGGTGGATGTTCTGACCACAATTAATAGCAGTTTTCAAAAGTTACTGAAAATATTTACGATAAGTCACAGAAGCTCATATGAAAGAGTGCAATGCGTTGCAATTTTTTTCTAGTTGCATATCTCAGGAGGGTGATAAAGCACATCAGAACCTTTGGGAGCTTCATATGTTTTTGTTAGTTGTAGAGCTTCATATATTACTGTTTTTGTTTTAACCTTAGTTTTTTGTGCGAATGAATCAATGACAAGAAACACTGTTTTCAGGGCAAGGACTTGATGCGTAGACACTTACATCCCCCTATAACAAATTTTACCCAATAACTGATTGGCCCAAAAAGAGTTCTCAGAGGCTGTTGATTAATGACTTTTCTGAAGTTTGGACATTAGTTTGACCTTATATTTTCTTCACAGCAACCAATGAGAAAATTCTAGGATGTAACATAGTATTAACAAAATGCAGGCAACTCAATAAAGGAAAGAATAGAAAAGCAGAGAAGGGAATGGTATTTGTGCACTCTTTACCATAAACACTCAGCTGTTGATTTTATCTAATCCATGGACCATGGTTATGTGAAAACCTATACCTGAATCTTTTCAATGTGTCCAATCCCTAGCTTTATATACATATAAACACACTCTCTCTCAAGGGTACTAATGTCAAATCAAATCTTCCTTTCTCTTCATTTTTCACAGATCAAGTAAACAACATGCAACAGAGCACATTCCCATCCAAACTGGACAAGTTAAACATGATGCAAAGTTCTTTAAAATACTACATAAAGGGATAAGAATAAATGTTTATCTCTAGTACCTGCCATTTCGGAAATTCTTGGGCCAATCTCCTTGCAAAGCTTCCTGAAAATTTCAGATTGTCATCGAAATAGTCTAAGATGAGACTATAAGAAGCTTGAAGCAGGAATACTGTTTAAGCAGATTGGATGAGTTAGGAAACTGTCTAAAGAAGTAATACGTCAACAATTTAACTAGTAATCTCTATGGAAATAAGAACAATCTCTATGCCTCAAGATGTGGAATTTGTATTGCATTCCAGCAATAGAAACACTTTTTAAATCATTCTTTTCCATAAGCAAACAATTTTGCATTTTATTGCAATATGAGTTCCCTCAAACTACAGGTTCTTTATCAGAATTCTAAAGTCTATTGCAAAATCTTGCAACACAATAAGATCGAAATAAAAAGAATTTTTTTTTTTTTTTTTTGAGTAAACCACTGTCCTTGAAGGTGAAAGGAGAGTTCACAGGGAGCATGCGGGGTACACACAAGCCCAAATCTGGACAGTCCCAACTTGACTTGGTAACTTCAAAAAGGAGCTTGATGTCGGTTCAAAATTGTGCAAGTCTGAATCAGAGAGCTCGAGCTACTTTGAGAGGAATTCCACAAGGCTCAAGATCAGCTCTTAGGCTTGGAAAACATCAGACCTATCGGGAAAAAAATCACCCTCCACTTCTGGAAATTGAAGAGAAAAAGGAGGCCAACCTAATAGCTTAACAGCCAAAAAAATGTACATAAATAATTAATCTACTTAAAGGTCAATTATCCTAGATAACTTTATCTTACTCATATCCGCATTAAATATACATACTTGATCAAAGACTTAATAGTTGTTTTCTTGGCAATCCAAAATATGCTTCAAGTTGATATATTGCGAGGCAAAACTTAGATAGAGAGGTTGCCCTGGGTGGAAGCTCATATAGAGAAATGAAGGCGGGGATGCAGGAGAGAAGAAAAGGGCCAGTATCTGGGGCGGATAATTCTCCAAAGGAAGCTACACAAAAAGGTTTTTCCTAAAGAAGACAATTAAAAAGGAGACCAGTCTGTCGAGTGCGGGGAAAGGCGAAGGCTCATGCTAAGCACCAGATAAAGCTGTATAACCCCTATATCAATGGGTTGGACCTAACAAGAAAGGAGGAAAACTGAAGATTTCGAGGGTTATGCAATACTCCAACAAAGGATTGAATATAAAACTAAAAATGATACAACATAACTATATCCAGCTTGTACTTGCAAGCACGACGAGACAAGCATTAGCAAACTCGAGCTTTGATTCAAACTCAAAATGAGAAACAAGTTTTGAGCTCAAACCAAGTAGAGCTCAAGCAGCATACAAGCACTCCAGTCACATTTGAACAAAAAGAAAAATAGAAGTGTGTTACCAGCCCAGTCCATTTGCAGCTCTAGTTCAGTCATTGTGAGCTTATTAAAGAAAAGTGTTAGACATGTGACCATCTTATATGGTCTTGTAAATATGGAAAAGCTTACTCGACAATATAAAAAAAATTCTAGAGTTGATGTGTACGAAGTACCGTATTTAAAAATTGAATTTTGAAATTAAGCTTGTCTTGTTTTAGAACGACTCCGCCTATATGAGCTTCGCATAGCATAGCATGTCATTCTGGATAAAAAAGGTATATGGTAGGTTGACGACCAACATAAAATTAGTCATTATAAGTTTAATTACAATGAATCGTTTACTAAAGAGCTTGAGTAACTGAAAAGGATTTATAGGATTCATATAGCTAACCCCAACATAAAATTTGTCTCTCTTTTTTTAATCAAGAGATAGGGAATGGGTATGGAAAGAATTACTCCGTGCATTTCGAAAATTAAGGAATTAAATGGCGCATGAATTTGTTTCCATGCCTCGTTGCTAATTTGGAAATAATGTCAATCTCATTTAGACATTCTGGCGTTTCAACAATTCATATTTCAAGCAAAATGCCACCTGCTAGTTACATAAGAAGGCTTGACTGAAAGATGATCGTGCAGTTTTCATATATGCCATGAGAAACAAGGAGAAGAAAGGATAGGCACTTTGAAAGTATCATGAGTAATTCAGCGAATACACAAGAAATGAGCATTTGATGTGCCGTAATTAACAAAAATTTATATAAATGGTTACCCCAGTTTTTCCTGCTGCCAAGAATACCATGCAAGAGAACAGCAGTTGGTGGTTCAGGCAAAGATCCCTCCATGATATAACTCCATCTTACCTATACATCCAAGTTTTCATTATCAATGGCATCTCAAGTGTAAATCAACAAAGAAAATCTTAATGTGCTTGAGAAAATACCAGTCAATAGTTTATTTAGCATATTGATGAGAGAATAAGTGAAGTAAACTGAAAAAAACTGAACTGCACAAATTTACGAAAATGTTGAGCTAGAGAGTTGAGCAAGTGTTCTGAAAAAGAATCTTAGTTTCTTAAGACTATGAAAATATTTTTCCGAATTCATAATTTTTAATAATTATGATGATATACAGCAAAAAGGGATGTCTTTATAAAGTTATATCCATGCTCCAGTCTCCAGAAGAGAAGGATGATTAAAAATTGGGCAGGTCTATTGTCATGCCTTGGGGAAATATATGCTATTCATTGAACAATTTGGCATGTTCTTTTATTAATACTTATAGAACTGATACATCCCACATGCATACTTCACAAACAAATACAAATGCAAGCAAGATTAAGAGAGAGAAAAATATAGCAAACATAAAATAGTTACTTTTCACCACAAAATAAAACTTACTTTTGCTCCTTGGACGAGCTCATATGCCTGCATATAAAAGTCAACTCATCACTAGTAGCTTCAGTTGCACGTCAAACAACTTTGGTAGTCACACTCTTCAATAATTACACTTTGTAGAGAACAACAATTACTTTGATACTACGTAGTTCGTGAAAGAAAACAGATACACCTTCCTCAATTTTTTATTTTATTTTTCTGATAATTTACCTTCCTCCAGCTTTTAAAGTTCCGTTGAACTTTCTCATGAGTAACTTTCATGTAAAAGTGTTAAAACAAATACATAATTTGTCTCTTTCCTCTGAGAAACAAATACTTAAAGAAACAAGAGTATAAATGAAAAGTAAAAGAGAATGTCATTTCTTAACAATTTGCTTGGAAACAAAGAAAAGGAAGATGAGCTATACTAAAAAATGATTGTGTACAATCCTTCTGGAGGGGCAAAATAATGTGCAGTGTAAAAGGTCACAAATTTGATGGAAGGTCTCAAACATTTTACTAAAAGTATAAGAACAGTCAACTCAAACTATCCAAAATAAGTACACAATAATAATAAGATATAGAGTGCAGATCCAGTACCAATACTTCAGATGGCACAACAACCTTCCCACTGGAAAGTCTCTCATCAACCAATGTCATTCTTATATTTGAACCTTTAAACATCCTTTTTGAATGAACAAGAGACACCTAAAGAAGATCAAAGCGAAGCACACATTCCTCAGAAAATGCAAAGCTGCTCATTTTTTAATTATTAAGAAACTAAAAACAAGAACAAATTGCTCCTATTTTCTACAAATTTACCTTCTGAAATGGTCTAGAAATATTCACTTTCTTATGAATCAAACCAAGCCCAGGTGAGTCTTTTGTTAATGCAGCTCCATTTTCGAAACGCCGGCACGCCGTGAAATTCGAAATGGCCGACATTTCTATTAGAGAAGAGATCGCTGAAGAAACACCGCCGCCCAAATTCTCTCTTCCAGTTAACTTGGACAGCTTTTTTAACAAATGGAATTTGTGAATGAATCGGAAGAGAGAAAATGGAGAAATAGAAAATGCGACGGAGAGACCGAGGGAGAGCGTGGCGATCTCCTCTCTCTCACACACACACACACTCTGTCTTTCCCCTCCTATGTAAATAATGGAATTTCTTCTGTATTTCTCAGCCAAGAGATTTGTGGTGGCTGGCTTTCGTTGTATTCCGTCAAATAGCGCGCCGAAATTAAAACCCAACTTATTTCTTTGACCACTAAAGAATATGTCGGAGCGTCTATTACATGGGAGTGTTGAGAATTGTACCAGAAAAACATGGAGTATAAGGAATTATTAGAAGCACAAGTGGAGTATAATTTTGAAAAAATTTCAAACTTAGAATAACTGAGCTCCATATTTTTTAATTTTATAGCTCATATTTTAATTTGAAAAACTTTCAAAAACTATTATGTTTTAATGGTTATTAGTTAGTTGTAGCTACTATATTATTTCCTATAGTTATGTTTTCAGATTTTTTAGAGTGTATTCGATGTATTTAAGCTACTGTATTGAATACAATAGCATTTCTCGGCGTGAAACAGGGGATTACAGCTAGACAGATTGACTGTATTCACGATATGTATGTCACGACCCCAAATACCGATCGTGATGGCACCTATCACATTACTAGGCAAGTCAACTAATCAATTTACCATACCTCCTTTTCAACATTTAAGCCATTTTCTAACACATGTTTTAAATACTGAAGTCATTATAAGCGTTAAAACAACAGAAATATGCGAAAGGTCAAAATAACAATAACTACACAGCTCTAACAATCTGGTGTCACGAGTCTAGAGCCTCTAATACAAGTCTGATACATAATACATCAATAGTCTAGGAAATGCGTAAAGATAATAAGATAAGAGGGAGAGAACAGGGCTGCGGACACCATGCAGCTGCCTCGAAGTCTCCGTCAAATACTGAAACAGCTGAAAGCCCTCACTCGGTCGCTCGGGCACTTGGATTTGCACACAAGGTGTAGGGAGTAACGTGAGTACGTCAACTCAGTAAGTAACTAGAGTAAATAAGGACTGAAAGCAGTGATGAGCAGTTCAAAAATACATAACTGGATAATCAACAGAATATCAGGTCATCTTTACAGTTTAAAAATCAGTTTTCGTTATAAAATCACATTTCCAATTTAAACATTTGGAATCAAATACTTAGCGGTATGTCAAACAGAGGCTTATTTTAAAGAAGAGTGAAATCAGTGAAAACATCATAACAAGGCCTCTCAGGCAAGAAATTACTCAGAATATGACCCCCCGGGCAGCCTCTCAGTCATTCGTGACTCGACTCTCGTCACACAGTACTCATTTTCAGCACTCGGCACTTTAGTATCTCATAATAATAGAAATCATAGTAATCGCTGCGGTGTGCATCCCGATCCGTAATTTATAGTCGACTATGCTCACTGGGGGTTTACAGACTCCGAAGGGGCTCCTACAACCCAAACGTCATATTGCTGCGGCGCGTAGCCCGATCCAATATACATATCGTTGCGGCGTGCAGCCCGATCCGGTATATATATCGCTGTGGCGCGCAGCCCGATCTATATAAGTGTCATTGCGGCGTGCAGCCCGATCCATAATATATACATATCATATCCTCACTATTAGGTTCTCAACCTCTCTTAGTCGTTAACCTCACAGCCTCTCGGGCACAACAATAGAAATTAGGGAACTCAGCCCAAACAGTCCTCACAATTAGAAGTGAAAAGATAAAGCCAGTTTTAAATATTTAAACAGGTAAGACATGACTAAGGATATGTTTTTAGCAAGTAATAATGAGGAAACATAGTCAAAATGCCCCTAAGGGTTTCTACAGGTCGGCACAAGGCCCCAAACATGGCATTCAACCCATAATACAGTATAAATATCCAAAATACGGAATAATATAACGTTTCCAAATCAAATATACGGCTTAATAGTCGCTACGGGGTGGATCAAGTCACAATCCCTACCGGTGCACGCCCACACGCTCGTCATCTAGCATGTGCGTCACCGCGTTTATCAAGACAAATCAAATACCGGGGTTTTGTACCCTCAGTTCCAGATTTACAATGGTTACTTACCTCAAACCGGTGAAATACTACTCTGCAATGCCTTTGCCCCTCGAATCAGCCTCTACGCGCGTCGAATCTATCCAAAATCAGAATGGGGACGTCAAAATATGCCAAGAGAACGAAGCCCAAGCGAAAACAATCGAAAAATACCAAAAATCTCGAAATTACCAAAACCCGACCCCTGGGCCCATGTCTCTAAATTCAGAAATTTTTACATCAATAGATTCCTCATCTCCCCACGAGTCTATGCATATCAAGAACACTAAAATTGGAGTCCAAATGACCCCTCAAATCCTCTTTTAAAGGTCTCTTAAACTCAAGTCCTAATCCTCCATTTTTAGCCCTTAATCTCAACTAAAATCATGATTAAACAGTGGAAAAATGATCTTAACCCAAGTAATTAAGCTTAGGGAACTTACCCAACCGATATCCTTTGATTCCTCTTGAGATCCTATGCCTTAGCCTCTTTCCCGTCTTCAAAAATGGAGTTATTTGCAAAAAATCGCAAAGAAAGCAATATATACCTTCTGTCCAGGGATTTTCGCATTTGCGACCATCCCACTGCTTTTGCGGTACCGCATATGCGGTCAAATCGCCGCTTCTGCATTCCTTCACTTAAACGTCCAAGCTGCTTCTACGCTCAGTCTTCTGCACCTGCGACTCCGCAGGTGCAGTCCCACACCGCATCTGCTGTCCCTGGAAAATTCTCAAAATCCGTTTCTGTGGTTCCTCTCTCGCACGTGCGGCGCCGCACCTGCGGTCCCTAATCCACAGGTGCAGAAATACCAGAAGCAGCAAAGTTCAGCAGCTGCAACAAGTCTCCAGCCTCTCCGTCAACCATCCGAAATAACCCCGAGGCCCTCGGGACCTCAACCAAATGCACAAACATATCCTAATACCTTATTCAAACTTGTTCCAATCATCAAAACACCTCAAACAACATCAAATCACCCAAAACACATCGGATTCAAGCCAAACTTTCTAAAATCTTCTAAATTACGCTTTCGATCAAAAACCCAACCAAACCACGTCTGAATGACCTGAAATTTTGCACACACGTCCCAAATGACACAATGGAACTGCTGCAACTCTCGAAATTCCATTCCGACCCCTATATCAAAATCTCGTCTACCAACCGAAAAACGCCAAAATATCAACTTTGCCAATTCAAGCCTAAATCAACTACGAACATTAAAAATTCATTCTGATCACGCTCCTAAGTCACAAATCACCTTCCGAAGCTAATCGAACCATCGAAACTCGCATCCGAGCCATCTAACACATAAGTCAAGATCCGGTTGACTTTTCCAACTTGAACTTACTCTAAAGAGACTAAGTGTCTCAAACCTTACCAAATCCTTTTGGAACTCGATCTGACCAACCCGATACCACATAACACGGATAAACAAAGCATAACGAAGCAGAAATAGGAAAAACGGAGCGGTAACTCATGAGACGACTGTCCGGGTCGTCACATCCTTCCCAACTTAAACAAACGTTTGTCCTCGAACGAGTCAAGAAAGATACCTGAAGCCTCAAACATGTGAGGATATTTTCTCTGCATCTCCCGCTCGGTCTCCCAGGTAGCCTCATCCATGGGCCGACCTCTCCACTGCACTTTTACTGAAGCTATATCTTTTGACCTCAACTTTCGAACCTGACGACCCAAAATAGCTACTGGCTCTACATCATAAGTCAAATCATCATCCAACTGAACTGTGCTGAAATCCAAAACATGATACGGACCCCCAATATACTTCCGGAGCATAGAAACATGAAATATCGGATGCACACTCGACAAGCTGGGTGGCAAAGCAAGCTCATAAGCCACCTCCCCAATCCTCTAAAGCACATCAAAAAGCCCAATGAACCGAGGACTCAATTTCCCTTTCTTCCCGAATCTCATAACACCCTTCATGGGTGAAACCTTCAATAGAACCTTCTCGCCAACCATGTAGGACACATCTCGAACCTTCCTATCAGCATAACTCTTTTGCCTCGACTGCGCTGCACGAAGCCTCTCCTGAATCACCTTCACCTTCTCCAAAGCATCCTGCACCAAATCAGTCCCCAATAGACTAGCCTAACCGGGCTCAAACCAACCAACTGGAGATCTACACTGCCTCCCATACAAAGCCTCATATGGAGCCATTTGAATACTCGACTGGTAGCTGTTGTTATAGACAAACTCTGCAAGTAGTAGAAACTGATGCAGGACCCTCCGAAATTAATGACACAAGCACGCAACATGTCCTCCAATATCTGAATAGTGCACTCGGAATGTCCGTCTGTCTGAGGGTGAAAAGTTGTGCTCAACTCCACCTGAGTACCCAACTCTCTCTGTACAGACCTCCAAAACTGCGAAGTAAACTGAGTGCCCCTATCTAAAATAATGGAAACTAGGACACCATGCAAACGAACAATCTCCCGGATATAGATCCCTGCCAACCACTCCGAAGAATAGGTAGTACACACGGGAATGAAGTGTGCGGACTTGGTCAGCCGATCCACAATCACCCAAATAGCATCGAACTTCTTCAAAGTCCGTGGAAGTCCAACAACAAAGTCCATAGTGATCATCTCCCACTTCCACTCGGGAATAACTATCTGCTGAAGCAAACCACCCGGTCTCTGGTGCTCATATTTCACATGCTGACAATTGAGACACCGAGCTACAAATCCCACAATGTCTTTCTTCATTCTTCTCCACCAATAGTGCTGCCTTAAATCCTGATACATCTTCGCGCCACCCGGATGAATGGAATACTGCGAGCTGTGGGCCTCCTCTATAATCAACTCCCGAAGCCCATCCACATTGGGCACACAAATCCGGCCCTGTATCCTCAACACCCCATCATCACCAACAGTCACATCTCTGGCATCATCATGCTGAACTCTTTCCTTCAGGACAAGTAAATGCGGATCATCATACTGACGCTCTCTAATGCGATCATATAAGGAAGACCGAGAAAACACACAAGCCAATACCCGGCTAGGCTCCGAAACATCTAATCTCACGAATCGATTGGCCAAGGCCTGAACATCAACTGCACAGGGTCTCTCCCCAATTGGAATATATGCCAGACTCTCCATACTCACTGCCTTTTGGCTCAAAGCATCAGCCACCACATTGGACTTTCCCGGATGATACAATATAGTGATATCATAATCCATAAGCAACTTCAACCATCTCCGCTGCCTCAAATTGAGATCCTTATGTTTGAACAAGTGCTGGAGGCTATGATGGTAAGTAAACACCTCAAAAGACACACCATACAAGTAATGCCTCCAAATCTTTAATGCGTGAACTATGGCAGCCAACTCCAAATCATGAACGGGGTAGTTCTTCTCATAGGGCTTCAACTGACGAGAAGTATAAGCAATAACTCTACCCTTCTGCATCAACACACAATCAATTCCCACTCTCGAAGCATCACAATACACGGTATATGAACCCGAAGCTGATGGCAAAACTAACACTGGAGCTGTGGTCAAAGCTGTCTTGAGCTTCTAAAAGCTCTCCTCACACTCGTCCGACCATATAAATGAAGCACCCTTCTAAGTCAACTTGGTCAAGGGCGATACGGTAGATGAGAATCCCTAAATAAACCGGCGATAATAGCCTGCCAAACCAAGAAAGCTGCGAATCTCTAAGGTTGAGGATAGTCTGGGCCAACTCTAAACCGCCTCTATCTTTTTTGGATCAACCTGAATACCCTCGCTGGACACCACGTGCC
Organism: Nicotiana sylvestris; assembly: GCF_000393655.2. Taxonomy (NCBI): domain Eukaryota; kingdom Viridiplantae; phylum Streptophyta; class Magnoliopsida; order Solanales; family Solanaceae; genus Nicotiana; species Nicotiana sylvestris. The sequence continues at coordinate 211,314,471 of NC_091062.1, read as the reverse complement.
CCAAGAAAGACATTGAACTGAGCTAGAACTCACATTTGGAGAATTTTGCATTCTCCTCCCTCAATCTCTGTAACACAACTCTCAAATGCTCCGCGTGATCCTCCTAACTACGCAAACACACCAGAATATCATCAATGAAGACTATGACAAACGAATCAAGATAAGGCCGGAACACGTTGTTCATCAAATGCATGAACGTTGCTGGGGCATTGGTCAGCCCAAAAGACATCACCAATAACTCATAATGACCATATCGGGTCCTAAAAGCCGTCTTAAGAATATTTGAATCCCTGATCTTCAACTGGTGATAGCCCGAACGGAGATCAATATTGGAGAACAATCTCGCTCCCTGAAGCTGGTCAAATAGATCATCAATGCGAGGCAAAGGATACTTGTTCTTAATTGTTACCTTGTTCAATTGCCTATAATCAATGCACATCCTCATTGTATCATCCTTTTTCTTCACAAATAGAACCGGCGTACCCCAAGGTGACACACTGGGCCGAATAAACCCCTTATAAAGGAGTTCCTGAAGCTGCTTCTTTAACTCTTTCAACTCCGTCGGTGCCATACGATACGGCGGAATAGAAATGGGCTGAGTGCCCAGCACTAGATCAATACCGAAATCAACATCCCTGTCTGGTGGCATGCCCGGCAAGCCTGCAGGAAACACATCTGGAAAATCTCTCACAACTGGGACATAATCAATACTGGGAGCCTGAGCTCCAACATCCCTGGCATCCCTTCCCAACTATATGCTGGGTTTTCAGGAATGAGATCACTCTGCTAGGAACATAATCGGTCAAGCCTCGCCACTCAATCCGTGGCACACACGGTATAGTCAATATGACTGTCTTAGCATGACAGTCCAGAATAGCACGACACAGAGATAGCTAATCCATGCCCAAAATGATATCGAAATCCACTATACATAATAGTAAAAGATCCACTCGGGTCTCCAGACCCCCAATAGTCACTACACACGACCGATACACACGGTCTACAACAATAATATCGCCCACCGGAGTAGATACATGAACAGGTGAAATAAGAGACTCACAGGGCATATCCAAATAACGGGCAAAGTATGATGACACATAAGAAAAGGTGGAACCGAGGTCAAATAATACAGAGGCATCTCTGTGGCAGACTGAAACAATACCTGAAATCACGGCATCTGAAGCAGTAGCATCTAGTCTGCCTGGGAAGGCATAGAAATGAGCCTGTCCACCATCTGATCGACCTCCCCCTCTAGGGCGACCCTTAGCTACCTGACCTCCACCCTTAGCTGGCTGGGCAGGTGATGAAGTAACTAGAGCAGAAGTCGAGGGTTGACCCCTCTGCTGAGACTGACCATTATAAAGACGATGACACTGCCTCCTTATATGTCCAAACTCTCCACACTCATAACAATTCCCTGGTGCTGAAGATGGGGACTGAAGGGAACCTCTGGCACCGGAATAACCAGTAGAAGGACCTGACATGGAAGAACCCTGGACTGATAGAGCACGAGACGAGCTCTGAGCTTAAAGGGCACTAAGTGATGAGTGGCCCTGATGAGAACTATGAAAGCCATGACCTAATGATGCTCCACGGTAACCTGGGAGAGCTGAATGAGCCTGCCTGAATGAACGTCCTCTGTCCTACTGGAACTGGCCCCTCGAAGGAGCACTGCTAAAGCTACCAGATCCCCGAGGCCTCTTAGCCTCCCTCTCCTCTCGCTCCTGCTGGCAAACCATCTCAATCTCGCGGGATACATCAACAACCTCCTCGAAGGTAGCACCTGTCACCCTCTCCCTAGTCATGAGAATCCGAAGCTGGTACGTGAGGCCATCAACAAACCTCCTGATCCTCTCTCGGTCTGTAGGAACCATCCAAACCGCATGATAGACTAACTCAGAGAACCGCATCTCATACTGCATCACCGTCATCTCCCCCTGATGCAGCTGCTCAAACTGCCTGCACAGCTCCTCTCGGCGCGACTGTGGTACATACTTCTCCAAGAAGAGAACAGAGAACTGCTGCCAAGTGAGGGGCGCTGCACCAACAGGCCTACGCCTCTCATACACCTCCCACCAAGTGAAGGAAGCCCCAGAAAACTGAAAGGTGGTAAATGCCACACCACTAGTGTCAAGAATCTCTGTTGTACAAAGCATCTGCTGGCACTTATCCATGAAACCCTGGGCATCCTCGCCCCCTGCATCGTTGAATGCCGGAGGCTAGAGTCTACCAAACCTCTCAAGTTGATACTGCTCATCATCTGGTATAACTGGTACCACAAACTCCTGAGCTGGTGCAACCGGCTGGGCTGGGGGTGCCCTCGGTATTTGGAGGCCCTGCACAACCTGCTCAGGTGTGCGAGCAACGGGAGTCTGGGTGCCTTCCCCGACCTGAGAAGTTGCTGCGGCTGTAGTAACTAAAATTTCCTAAGCCAAACCGATACACACTGATAAGATCTGAGCTAAAACCTCCGGAAGGCCTGAAATCACAATAGGCACAGCTGGTGCCTGGGCTGGTGCTGTTGTAGCATCCACAACTAGGACCTGATCGGGAACTGGGGCAGCTGGTGGATCTGTCGGTGCTGCTCTAGCTGCTCTACCCCTGCCACGGCCTCGACCGCGCCCTCGGCCTCTGGTGGCCTCAGCTGGTGGAACTGGTGGTCTTCCACCCCGCCCGGTAGCACGTGTCCTCACCATCTGTGAAAGAATAGAATAACAGAAGTTTAGTATTCGAATCAACAAGTTCGCACGACAAGAATTTCAAGAATATGAAGAATTTTCCTAAAGGTTCTGCAGCCTCTCGAGGATAAATACATACGTCTCCGTACCAATCTGCGAGACTCTACTAAATCGGCTCACGACTCGCGAAACCTATGTAACCTAGGCTCTGATACTAACTTGTCACGACCCCAAATACCGAGTGTGATGGTGCCTATTACATTACTAGGCAAGCCAACTAATCAATTTACTATGACCCCTTTTCCTTTAACATTTAAGCCATTTTCTAACACAAGTTTTAAATACTGAAGTCATTATAAGCGTTAAAACAACAGAAATATGCGGAAGGTCAAAATAAGAATAACTACACAGCCCTAACAATTTGGTGTCATGAGTCTAGAGCCTCTAATACAAGTCTGAATACCTAATACATCAATAGTCTAGGAAATGCGGAAAGATAATAAGATAAGAGGGAGAGAACAGGGCTGCGGACACCATGCAGCTACCTCGAAGTCTCCATCAAATACTGAAATAGTTGAAAGCCCTCACTCGTATACTTGGGCACTTGGATCTGCATACAAGGTGTAGGGAGTAACGTGAGTACGCCAACTTAGTAAGTAACTAGAGTAAATAAGGACTGAAAGCAGTGACGAGCAGTTCAAAAATACATAACTGGATAATCAACAGAATATCATGTCATCTTTACAGTTTAAAAATCAGTTTTCATTATAAAATCACATTTTCAGTTTAAACATTTGGAATCAAATACTTAGTGGTATGTCAAACAGAGGCTTATTTAAAAGAAGAGTGAAAACAATGAAAATATCATAACAAGACCTCTCGGGCAAGAAATTACTCAGAATATGGCCCCTCGGGCAGCCTCTCAATCACTTTTGACTCGACTCTCGTCACACAATACTCACTCTCAACACTCGACTCTTTAGTATCTCATAATAATAGAAATCATAGTAACCACTGCGGCGTGTAGCCCGATCCGTAATTTATAGTCGACTACGCTTACTGGGGGTGTACAGACTCCGAAGGGGCTCCTACAACCCAAACATCATATTGTTGCGGCACGCAGCCCGATCCAGGCGGGTTCCTGACTTCAAAAAGACAAAGAAATCAATTGAGAACTAAAAATTTGAATTGTATCACCTCTGTTCTTCAGGCGGGCTCCTGATTGCTGAAACTTGAATTGTATGTCTCTATTCTCCAGGCGGACTCCTGACTTCCGAAACTTGAAATTGAATGTATCACCTCTGTTATTCAGGCGGGCTCCTGACTACTGAACTTGAACTGAATGTATTCCTCTATTATCCAGGCGGGCTCCTGACTTCATAAAAATAAACGGACCAAGAAAACTTTCTGCCCCAGTTTGGAAACTGAGTACATGTTACTTGATATTAATAAGAATTTTCTTAAAACTTGACTTGAAATACCTCTGTTATACAGGCGGGATCCTGACTTCCGAAACTTGAATTGTATGCCTCTGTTCTTCAGTCGGGCTCCTGACTTCAAAAAGACAAAGAAATCGATTGAAAACTAAAAATTTGAATTGTAAGATTTTCATCTTAGGAGAAAGATTCAACAGACTAAGATTTTTATCTTTATCTTAGGTGAAAAATTCATCAGACTAAGATTTTCATCTTAGGAGAAAGATTCAACAGACTAAGATTTTTATCTTTATCTTAGGTGAAAAATTCATCAGACTAAGATTTTCATCTTAGGAGAAAGATTCAACAGACTAAGATTTTTATCTTTATCTTAGGTGAAAAATTCATCAGACTAAGATTTTCATCTTAGGAGAAAGATTCAACAGACTAAGATTTTTATCTTTATCTTAGGTGAAAAATTCATCAGACTAAGATTTTCATCTTAGGAGAAAGATTCAACAGACTAAGATTTTTATCTTTATCTTAGGTGAAAAATTCATCAGACTAAGATTTTCATCTTAGGAGAAAGATTCAACAGACTAAGATTGTGACTCTAGGAGATAATTCATCAGACTAGGTCCATTTTGCGTGATCCCGACTTTCTTAATTTTCCAAATTCCAACTTCCTTTCTTTTCAAATTCTGCCTTCCTTTCTTGTTCCCAAATTATGCCTTCCTTTCTTTTCTTCTCTTTTTTTCGACTTCTGCCTCCCCTTCTTTAAATTATGCCTTCTTTTCTTGTTCCCAAATTATGCCTTCCTTTCTTTTCCCACATTATGTCTTCCTTTCATTTTTCCAACTTATGCCTTTATCTTAGGTGAAAGATTCATCGGACTAAGATTTTTTATCTTAGGTGAAAAATTCAACAGACTAAGATTTCTTTATCTTAGGTGAAAGATTCAACAGACTAAGATTTCTTTATCTTAGGTGAAAAATTCATCAGACTAAGATTTTCATCAAACCATTTTCCTTCAAAATTTGTTTTATTTACCCACTAACTTTAATTATCTTCTTTCAGCACTGCTTCCCTAAAAACTGGTGTTGTCCTCCTTCATGTTCTTCAGATGGGTACCCGAAAAAAACTTTCAACGCGACAGAAAATTTTCTGCCCCAGTTTGGTAATCCTCCTGTAGCATATCTTTCTGCTATCAATATCATTTCCATGCCCCTGTTTCAAATCAAAGAAAATTCTGTCAGTTTAAAAGTGCGGTGGTTGGTTGTGGTACTCCCGCTGGGATGGCTTTCCTTTTCTCCTTTCCATGCTTTGCGTGGTCCGACCATCTTTAAAACTTGGCTGATAACTTCCGCCATTCTTGACGACTATCTCTTAATTATTACTTCTAGTCTTCTTATCTGACCCCATATGTTTTCTGTGACAACTGATTTTCTTGAAGGTCTTGCATGTTTACTGATTAACCGCTTTCCCCGTCATCTGTGTCACTAAAATACCCTTTTTCCCCGTTCAATCCCAATACCCTCTATCTGTTGCATTATTCCTGAACCGACCTCTACCAAATTTTGTGTTTCATAAGGATCCCAAAGTATGTTGATTATTACCAGCTTAGTGCTCTTGTTATTTTACCTGACTTGTGACCCCATTTTGTGCAACTGGAAAGCTGGTGGAAAATTTTGAAGTCATTCCACACTTGTTACGACCAAAAGACTCAGAAAGGGGACATAAACAAAACAAAAGGAACAGAGTAAAGGACAAATAGAAAGAGATGATTCCTAACAAGAAAACTACACAGTAGAAACCTATCGGATGTGGATACCGACTCTAATGACCTTGACATGCACCTGCGACCTATTCTGTTAAGCAAATCTAATGTTCATCTCTTGTTGTTCCTTTTTGCCGAGAAACTGGGCTTCATTGCTCCGCTTATCCAATTTGATTCGCATTCCTTATTCGGCTTGTAGTGCCCCAAAGGGTTTTCACCATCAAACCTCTCTCATTTCATTCTTTCTCTCAACTTACTGTCGCCTCAAGGTGCCCGTGAAGGTTTTCACCAATAAGACTCTCTCATTTTTTATTTCTCTTAGCTTTCATCACCTTGCGATACCCATGAGGATTTTCATCAATAAGATTCTCTCATCTTCATTTTCCTTGTTTGGACCGGAGTGTTGCCCCTGACAGGAATTACCTTACCTGCTTGACTTGGCATTTCTCAAAGACTGATCAGAAGGTCTTTTTTTGGACAGTAATGTAGGCTTTTGGATGGGTTAGAAAGAAAGGGTATAAAAGGCTCAAAACAATTTCAAAATGGGTTAAAATTACAACTTTCGGAATTCAACTTCTCACAACAACCACAATTTCTGCCCCAGTTTCTTGCTTGAGGACTTTTGGATTTTTGTTTTGGTATGACTGAACCTCAGAGAGGCTGCTTACGTACCCTTTTGGGATCAAGTCAAACGTAGTTCACGTCATAGAAACTACGTTGTTGCGACTTTCTTTCTCTTTTTTTTTGTTTTGTTTTTTTTTTCTTTTTCATTTCTTTTCTTCATTTTCTTTTTCTTTCTTCTCTTTCTGTTTTTTCTTTTCCTTTCTTTTCTTTCCCTTTTCTTTTTCCTTTTCCTTTCTTCCTTTCTTTCTTTCTTTCTTTCTTTCTCCTTTTCCTTTTTCCTTCTTTTTCCATTTGCGTATCCCCGGCACTTGCATTTCTTTAATTGTGTTGTTGATTCCGAAAGAGGGGTATGAAAGAAAACAAATAAGGCTCAAAGAGGTTGACAAAAGGGTAAAGTGTTTAGATAGCAGAACAAAATGCCTTCGTCATTTCAAACTTCAAAATATGCCAAATACAAACAAGTACAATCAGAATAAAGAAACCATACACATCATCTCTTGACCGCATAGGAATTTGACGGCCATTTTCACACATTTTCCTTCTACATCTGTCAGATATAATGTGCTATTCGACAACACTTTTACTCTTATTACCACGACAGGCCCCCTTGTCAATTTGGCCAACTTGCTTTTACGGGGATTTTTATGTTTTACTTGCCCCAGTTTCACATGGTTCGGGCATCAAACAATCTTAAAATGTCCCAATCTGTTCTCATTTCCTCAAGTGTCCTTATCGTTTTCAAAATGGTCTCATTGCTTCGCAACTTTTGAAGATCAGATTGAGAATTATGCGTGCATGTCATGTCACTAGAACCGGCAAAAGGCAAAACAAAAAGTTGGAAAAGAACTAAACAAAGAAAATGATTGGGAGTAATAATAGATCGGAATTTGCATTAGACAAACGATGAAACAGTTCGAATAACAAAACAAAAACAAAACAAACTGGATTGCAACCCTAGAATGAACTTAAACAAACCTAGACAACCCTAGACAAACCACTACGACTGAACAAGCTAGACAAAAATGAAAGGATAGGAGGGTTTGAACACAAGACAATATCCGGACTACAACCCTGCAAATAATCCGGACAACAGAAATGACAGCCAAATGGACCCCCAAAGCTCCTCCCCAGCCGACATAGGAATGGAGCGTCTTTCCAATTACAAGCACGACATCTTAGCCACTAAGCTTCGCATCCATATTGCCATGACCACTATCTGCTTTAGTATCTTCAACTTCAGTCAACAAGTTCCCAAGAGTATTCTCATACCCCATGTCACCGGGCATCATCCCCACCAAGTGTGCCTCCTCATGTAAGGGGTGCAACGTGATATTCTGGGTGCCACTGTCTTGAATCAAATTTTCCTGGATCATCCTTTCTATTTCTCTTTTCAAATCCCGACAATTTTCCACATTGTGCCCCAAAGCATTGGAGTGGTATTCACACCTTTCAGGATGGTCTTTTCTTTTCAGGTTGCTAGTCCTAGACGGACCCAACCCCTGTGTTGAGTCCCCTAAGTCAAATGCAACGTGATGCAAATAAGCCTACTAGGGATCCGGCATGAAGTCACGTTATTCTATGTTCAAAACCTGGGTCAGTGTTCTAGACTGTGTACCTGAGCGGACAACTCGAGTCGAGGAGGGGGCAACTTACCGGGAACCAAAAGGCCATCCGGCTTCGTAACTTGTCCGGCCTCTTTCTTATTTCAAGGTATGACACTAACAGAATAGGGAGTCTCAACCAGTAAGCACATCCCCGGAGGTGAAGAGAGAAGGGTGTCGGCACAGTTTATATGCAGTTCAGATAATATCAAAGCGGTAACATTGAGCACACTCAGCAAAACATGTAAGAAAATTAGATATAATTAAATACAACAATTTTTCTAAGCTCGAATTCTGAACCATGAACCAGAGATTCTGGGTTCGTTCCCCAGCAGAGTCGCCAGAGCTGTCACACCTCCTTTTTCACCTACACCCCGCAAAGGGCGTAAAGGAGTTTTTCCAATTGAAGGACAATCGGAACGGGATTTGATTATTAATTATTCAGAGTCGCCACTTGAGAGATTAATGGTGTCCCAAGTCACCGGTTGAATCCCGAACCGAGGAAATTTATGACTCTATTAACAGTCCGCGAACCAGAAATCCAGGTAAGGAATTCTGTTAACCCGGGAGAAGGTGTTAGGCATTCCCGGGTTCCGTGGTTCTAGCACGGTCGCTTAACTATTGTATTTGATTTTATCTGATTTTAATACATGCTAGCTTATATGCCTTTTATTCGTAAACCGCTTTTTATCATTATATATTTTTGAAAGAATTACGACATCGTGAAAACGCATTTCGAACCACGTCGCAATCAATGCACCCGTGGTTGTCCACACATTTCGACTTCGTCGAGATTTGGATTTGGGTCGCATCAATGCGCACACGAGTTTAAGAAGATAATTTTATTAAAATCGTGCCTAAAGAGTCTAATGCCATATTATTTTGGGGAAAAGCCATGAAGTTTGCTAAATGGCCCTCCCAAATTCTAAGGATTCAAGTCAATTAAGCGAAGGCCATGCATTCTTGTGATTTTATTTGGCACGACACCTCGAATTATTTCAAAAGATTGTACTTGACTAAAAAACAAGTTACTCATGCTCACGATCGTTAACGGCCTAAGCATACTCTTAACAACCACGGGAAACACAATATCAATCTAAACTATGACTCTATCGAACAAAACTGGCATGGTAAAAACAATAATCCAAACTTAAGCCTGTTAAAAGTTAAGTTCGCATACGTTAACCTAAGGTGCCAGCCACAGTTCACATTAACGACATTTTAAACCAAATCACCATTTTGTTTTATTCTAATTCCGAATCAACTTGACCATAAACTATCTATGGAAACTTATATCTTAATTCCAAATTCATTACTCTATTAATTTTTAACAGCAGCACTACAAAGACGGGCATAGAAATTAATTCAAAAGCAATAAAAACTCATAAGAAATGCAGATTCATTCCAATCTAACTATACCCCAATAATTAAACCCATAAAGTAGTACAAATTAAATGGAAACCCCATGTCCTAATTAAATAAGTAACAACAGAATCCTTAGTGCTTAAGACAAAGAAATCAAATTAAACTTGCAAATCGTTTTTCTACCATTACCCCACGACCGACTCTTAGCAACCACAACAACCTGTTGACTGGAGCAATCCAAACAATTTTAGCGATGCGATTTCTCCAATACATGAACATATATACAATTTGCAATAATAACCAAAGCAAAAATGGAACTAATTATAACTTGCTTCAGTTAGTATAAGAACTTAGCATGTGATTCTAGATCTAATACATCTAACAAGAATCTCATTGTGGGATTTGAACTGGAGATGAAGATTCGAATTTAATAAGAGAAAACGGACCTTTATTTATGCATATTTTCAATGTATACAACGAAGAAAACTTCCGACGCAGCGGACCAAACCGAGCTAACGACCTGAGCCTTGAACCAATACCAGAACCTCGGCGACCTCGGAACTCACCTGAGAACTTGAGCTAAACTCGGAAAACAACATCGATAAACTCCATGACAGGGAGCAACGATTTGGAGTTGAAGTTTGGTTGGTTCGATGTATCGGAGGAAACTTTTGGTTGTGAAATGAAGAATAAGAAACTGAGACGAGGAGGCGGAACTTTTGGTTTGTTTAATGGAGGATGGGCGACGTGAAGCTGGACGATGGGTTGAAGATGAAAGCAGCGGCGTTTGGATTTTGGATGTTCGATGAAGGACGAGGCAGCAGCTACTCGTCGACCGCTAGGGATTGTCCGGAGAAGATGACTAACGGGGGGGGGGTCGTTTTTGTGCTAGAGATCTATGAGCAAGGGGGTATGTTATTTCCTCTGTTTGTTAGCTCCAATGGAGAAGATAAACTCGTGGGGGAAGGGGGGTCTGTTATTTCGTTTGACAACAAGCCATGGATGGCTGCTTCAAGCAAATCATGAATGAGGGGGTAGGGTTTTGTTTTGCACTCTACAAAGCTAATGAACGCTGGCTGTTACATGAAGAAGAAGAGCACCACAGTCGTGAATCCGGGAAGATGATGATCAGTGGGGGTTGTTCTTTAGAGGTAAGGTCGTTTGGGTCGCGCAGCTATGCGAGCTGCTGCTCCTCTGTGTTTCCTTCTCTTGTTTCCGACGAAGTCAGGAGGGGTTGCTTTTAGGGGTAGGGACGTTTGGGTTCAGGGGGATGGTGGGGTGCGAAGGAGATGATCCGGGTGGGGGTGGGTTGTTTTGTTGCGCAGCTTGGCTGCTTTTCCAGCTTCTTCCTCCTTCCGTTTTTCTTATTCTTTTCTTCTTTTTTTATAGTGTAGAGTTTAGGGTTTTTTGGGTAGGGTTTTTAGGTTAAGGGGTATGGGCCTAGGAATTATGGGCTTGACAATTGTGGGCTAGGTCTAAAATTAGGCCTAAAGATGGGTTGCTCGAGCCCCAGCTCTATTCTTTTGCCGCGAATGAGATTAAAATACGCGCCCCTTTATTGACTAGTCCTACTATTAAAATAATTTATTAAAACAAAACTAACCATTAAAACAAATCTATTTTTTGTATTTTCAAACATTATATTAAAAATAAAAATACGATTTTATTTTTATATTTTTTTTAGATTAAAATGACTACAAATATTAATGAACTTATTATTGTATTATATATTTATTTATTTTTTTTGTAATTTTTTGTTTTCTTGTACTAAAATAAAGTAAAAGAGTCAAAATTACTTAAAATATCTATATTATACCTAAATTAAATATTTTACGCTAATATATAAAAGATCTTGGGGAGGGTCAAAAATCACATGTCTACAGCGGTAATTACTAGAAGTGGTCGAGGTGATGATGTGAATACCTCCAAGCAAAAGGAAATTGTGAGTGATGAGATTCAAGTGCAAGATGATGATGTTCCTTTAGTTGATGAGCAAGTGAGAGAAGAGAATGTGAATGCTGAAATGAGGATTGATGTTCATGATGATGAGGTGGAGACCCAAAATAACGTGAACCCGTCTAGGGAACACATAATAGACATACAGGAAATGGTAGTGCCCAAGGCTAAGGCTCCCTTGACAAGGTCTCCTCCACCTTACCCTCAAAGGCTTGCGAAGCAAAAGAATGAGAACCAATTTAGAAAGTTTATTGACATGATGAAGAGCTTAACAATCAATGTCCCTTTGGTGGAAGATCTTGAGCAAATGTCGGGTTACGCAAAGTTCATGAAAGATTTGGTGACTAAAAAGAGATCCATGGATTGTGAGACCATCAAAATGACTCACCAAGTAAGTGCAATTATGCACTCGATGGCCCCAAAGCTTGAAGATCTCGGCACTTTCACCATCCCGTATACCATTGAGAGCACGAATTTTGCAAAGGAATTATGCGATTTGGGTGCAAGTGTCAATTTGATGCTTTACTCCATGTTCAAAACTTTGGGTATTGGGCAATCGAGGGCTACTTTAATGAGGTTGCAAATGGCGGATAGAACTATGAAGAGGCTGCTTGGTATTATAGATGATGTTCTTATTTGGGTGGACAAGTTTATTTTTCCCGTTGATTTTGTGATTTTGGACTGTGAGGTTGATTATGAGGTTCCGATCATATTAGTAAGACCTTTCCTTGTAATTGGGAAGGCCTTAGTTAATGTGGAAGCAGGGAACTCACCTTCCGAGTGGGTGATGAAAAAGTGGTATTTCATGTGTGCAAGTTAATGAAGCAGTCCAACAGTACTAAAGTGTGCTCTTTTGTGGATCTTGTCACGGTGGTGATAGTTGATGATACTAGTGCAATGATCAATGTGGAGGACCCTCTAGAAGCGGTATAGTTGAACCTTGATGTCAATGAGGATGAAGGCCGGGTGGAGTGTGTCAATGCCTTGCATGGAATGAGCTCTTACTCTTATGAGCCTCGAAAGCTCTCTTGGGATCTTGAGAATAGAAAGACTCCACCAACAAAGCCCTCAATCGAGGAACCTCCCGTGTTGGAGTTGAAGTCTTTGCCTCCACACCTCAGGTATGAATTTTTAGGCCCTAGTTCAACTTTTCCAGTTATTCTTTCCTCTTGTCTTATTAACATGCAGGTAGATGCCACATTGGCGATGCTCCAAAAATAGAAGAAGGCAATTGGATGGACTTTAGCTGATATCTGGGGGATAATCCCTACCTTTTGTATGTACAAGATTATTCTTGAGGAAGATGTCAAGCCCTCCGTGGAACATCACAGGAGGTTGAATGAGGCTATGCAAGAAGTTGTGAAAAAGGAGGTGATCAAGTGGTTGGATGTAGGGGTTGTGTACGCCATCTTGGATAGTTCTTGAACTTCGCCGGTACAATGTGTGCCAAAGAAGGGTGGTATGGCCATGGTTACCAATGCGCAAAATGAGTTGATTCCCACCAGGACTGTTACCGGATAGAGGGTGTGGATGGACTACCGCTAGCTGAATAAAGTGACCCGAAAATATCACTTTCCTTTGCCCTTTCTTGACCAGATGCTAGATAGACTTACTGGGCGTGCCTTCTACTATTTCTTGGATGGGTACTCTAGGTACAACTAGATTTTGATTTCTCTAAAAGATCAGGAGAAGACCACCTTCACGTGTATGTATAGTACATTTGCCTTTTCTAGGATGCCATTTGGGTTATGTAATGCACCGACTACATTCCAGCGGTGTATGATAGCCATATTTACCGACATGGTGGAGGACATTTTGGAGGTGTTCATGGACGATTTTAGTGTTGTGGGTGACTCATTTGATGAATGTTTGAAGAATCTTGACAAGGTGTTGTCCCGGTGTGAAGAGACCAATCTTGTGCTCAACTAGGAAAAAAAGTCACTTTATGGTCGAGAAGGGCATTGTCCTTGGCCATAAGATCTCAAAGAACGGAATAGAGGTGGACGAGGCTAAAATTGAAGTGATCTCAAAGCTTCTTCCTCCTACTTCAGTCAAGGGGGTTAGGAGTTTTCTTGGGCATGCGGGGTTCTACCGAAGATTCATCAAAGACTTTTCTAAGGTAGTGAATCCCTTGTGCAAATTATTGGAAAATGATGCCAAGTTCGTGGTCAATGAGGAATGTATGAAAGCTTTTGAACTCCTAAAGTACAAAATAACAACCACTCCCATTATTACTGCACCCAATTAGAGCTTACCTTTTGAGCTCATGTGTGATGCAAGTGATATTGCGGTAGGAACGGTCTTGGGTCAGAGAGTGAATAAAATGTTTCACCCAGTGTATTATGCAAGCAAAATAATAAATGATGCTCAAGTGAATTACACGGTGACGAAAAAAGAGTTGTTGGCAATAGTGTTCGTAATGGAGAAGTTTAGGCCTTATATCATGGGGTGCCAAGGTGATAGTTCATACCGACCATGCAGAACTCCGCTACTTGATGATGAAGAAGGATTCCAAAGTGCGGTTGATGAGATGGGTCTTATTACTTCAAGAGTTTGATCTTGAGATTGTGAACCAGAAAGGGTGTGAAAACCAAGTGGCGGACCACTTGTCCCGCTTGGAGGGGGAGGGGAGGCCCCGTGATGGCCTCGAGATTAATGATTCATTCCCTGATGAGCAACTCCTCTCTGTGTCTGTGAATAGCATGCCTTGGTTTGCGGATGTTGCCAATTTCCTTGTAACCAGTATTGTTCCGTATGAGCTCTCTTCTAACCAAATGAGGAAGCTTAAACGGGATAACTTAGACTACTACTGGTATGAGCTATACTTGTTAAAAATCTGTAATGATGGTGTGATCCGAAGATGTGTTTCGGAGGAAGAGCAATTGAGTATTCTGGATGTTTGTCATTCCTCTCCCTACGGTGGTCATCATGGTAGGGAGAAGACAACTTCAAAGGTGTTAAGTTGTGATTTTTATTGGCCAACATTGTACAAGGATGCAATTGAACTTGTGAAGAAATGTGATGAGTGTCGAAGAGTAGGTGGAATTTCAAAGAATGATGTGATGCCTCTCACCACCATTCTTGAGGTTGACATATTTGATGTGTGGGGAATTGATTTCATGGGCCTATTTGTAAGCTCTTGTGGCAACACGTACATTCCTGTGGCCGTTGATTATGATTCAAAGTGGGTTGAGGCCGTGGATTTACCCAACAACGAGGCCCAGAGTGTTATGGCTTTTCTCAATAAGAGTATCTTTACTCGGTTTGGCAATATTAGAGCAATTATTAGTGATGGAGGGTCTCATTTTTGCAATAAGGCATTTGACACTTTGCTTGCAAAGTATGGTGTCAATCACAAGGTTTCTACGCTTTACCATCCTCAATGTAGTGGGCAGGTTGAGGTCTCCAACAGGTAGATCAAAAGCATATTGTCAAAGACGGTCAATACAAATAGGACCGATTGGTCAAAGAAATTGGATGATGCTCTATGGGCTTATAGGACTGCTTACAAGACTCTGATTGGTATGTCTCTGTATCGGTTGGTTTTTGGGAAAGCTTGCCATCTACCGGTTGAGTTAGAGAACAAGGCCATGTGGGCTTTGAGGAAGCTAAATCTTGAATCGGATGTGGCAGCAAATCTTCGGGTGGAGCAGCTTAATGAGCTTGATGAGTTTCGGTTTCATGCCTACTCCAGTTCGTCCTTGTATAAGGACAAGATGAAGTACCTTCATGACAAGTATGCTTGTGGCAAGGAGTTTAAAGTGGGTGATTTTCTCTTGTTCAATTCCCGGTTACGACTGTTTCTGGGAAAGCTTAAATCAAAATGGAGTGGACATTTTAAGGTGGTAATTGTGACTCTGTTTGGTGCTCTTGATTTGAAAAACAAAAATGGTGAGATCTTCAGAGTTAATGGGCACAGAGTCAAGCACTATCTTGGCAAGTTTGATGATAGCCACGTGGTGGCACTGATCCATCTCAAGTGATTGATGGTAACATGCATCGTGCCGCGATGTTAAATTAGGCGCTTCTTGGGAGGAAACCCATGTGTTTTTCGTTGATTTTCCCCTTAGTACATGATTTGTTTTTGGACTAACTGGTTGTAAGATGTGTATAGGGATGTTTGATGCAGTGCGGGACTAAGCTGAAAAAATTTGTCGCTCTCTGAAGTTTGGACAGGTCCGTGCTCCATTTTTCGCGGTCCGCGGTGGCCTTATCGCGGGGGCGAAATTTGATTGCGGTCAGCGGTGCCAAACAATCCAAAGTGGGGGGTTCTCTGAAGTTTTAACCGCTGTCGTGGTGCATTTTTGCGGTCAGTGGTGGTCTCAAAGCAACAGCTCTTCTGAATTTCACAACCGCGGTCCGCGGTGCATTCACTGCTGCCGCAGTAGGTAAGAATTGTGGGTCCCAGGGCCAGTTTATAAATAGAACCTCATGGACTCTTTTTACACTTTTCGCTCTTTACATTCTCAAACAAACATAAACTACTGTTCACTCACGCCCTAGCTTACACAAACACAAGAACTGAGCTTAATTTGTTTTACATTTCACATCTGGTAATTCCAATCAACCCTTAGTCTTTAATTTCTTTTTTATTTTCTTTTAAGTTGATAGTTATTACTTCTTCTTCCTTTTTCTTTCAATTTTGACTTAGGGTACCATAATGTTAATTAGATTAGGTTTCAATTAGTTAGAAATGGTTATTAACCACCTAACATGATTGATAATGTGTTGATTAATGCCAAAATGCTTGAAAATTAGAAACCCTAGGAGTTGGGCCCTAATTTGACTTCTGTGGTCCGCGGTTGTTTGATTGCGGTCCGCGGTCATTTATGTTTTGTGAGAATTTTAAGTCTTGATAACCACGGTCAGCGGTGGCATTTTTTGCTGACAGTGGTGCCTCTCCGAGGTCGCGATGGTTTTTCCATGGTACGTGGTGCAACTGAATCAGAGAGTGGGTAGTTTGAATCCCACACCTCCGTGGTCGCGGTTGATTTTTGCGGTCCGCGGTGCAGCCTTCGCAGCCGCAATCCTTTTTTCATGGTCTGCGGTCTGCGGTTTTATCTTGCACTATCAATTATTTTTCTGCACTGCTTCTTCTAGTCTTTGCACTAATAAGTTCCAACTGATTATACTTGCACTCAATGGTTAAATCTAGAGGAAGTGGTGACAAGCAAAAGGGTTGAGCAGAGTCCTCCTGGGGTAGGGGATGAGGCATGATTAAATTGACCCCAATAGTTTGGAAGCAATTGGGGAAACCAGGCAAACCATAAGGGTTGTAGATAGGGTTGCTTCCATTTTGAGGGAAGTGAGTACTTGCCCTCCCGGGAGGCATCAAAGTCTGATTCAGTGCGAGAATTTGTTCTAGACTTCCCATGGAGAATTAGGTTGAGAGATGAGCCCACACCTCCAGCCTCCCCTACTGCTTGTGCTTCAGTTCATGTTTCTTTTGAGCCATTTGAGGGCTCAGCAGAGAGCAGCAATAGTTCAACTTCAACCTCACCTATACTTTCATCACCTGGATAGGATGTAGATGCTGGGGTACCGGATGAAGAGGGAGGGGGTGTGCCCCAACCCGGGGGTATGGAAAGAACTAGAAACCCCGAGATGTGGCAAAAATGGTTCGTTAGTGAGCTGGCTTATCACAAGTTATGGGAGTGGTGGCCTCTAAGGTCGCTTATTCATGAACGCCAGTTCATAAAGAGGGATCTTCTGTCGCACAACCCCAACATGAAACAACAATTCAATGAACGAGTGGGGTAGGATTACTTAACCAGCAGGGTGTCAGAGGCAAACGAGCACTTAGTTAAAGAGTTTTATGCCAATACTTCCCACATCAAGAAGGATACCAAAGTGACTAGAGTGCGGAGATTGAAAGTGAAGTTTGATGGGAAGACAATAAATGAATACCTAGTCTTTAATGAGGAAGATGAAGAATTGTACTTGGAGAAGGTGACACTTGATGAGGTAGCCCGTCCGTGGTTGGTATCATATCTGGCTCTCCCGGGCACCACCCCAATATGGTTGACAATAGGGGTTCCTATCTTGAGGAAAACCCTAAACTTTGAGGCGAAGGGGTGGGAGACCTTTGTATATAGCAAGCTAGACCACACTACCCATGAAAACACCATGCCGGTCTCCCAGGCGATATTAGTGGCAGCTATTATGGTGGGGTTCCCTATCAATGTCGGGAATGTCGTGTCTAGGGTGATTGCTAGGGTGGTCAATGAGGGTGACAGATCATACCCCTTCCCAAACTTCCTTACAATGTATTTTGAAGATCAGGAGGTGGAGAAAAGAAACTTTGACATGAAAGTGAAGCCAAAGATGCCTTTTTCATAGTACAACCTCAAGGCTGAGGACAATCTCAAAGCCAAAGAATTCAAGGGCAAAGCCACTACTTCTACTAGCCAGTCTGAAGAACTAGTTGAAGTAGTCACTTCTTCTCAGGCTCTCACTACCATACCAGAGCCTGACTCCAGACCATCTACTTCCACCCCTCCATATATTCCACTATCCTCAGCATACCCATTGACTACCTACAGATTGAGCCAAACATAGTATCAACAATTGGATGCACGCAACAACTTCTAAGCTGTCTATGCTATCTAGTTCAGTGGCAGCCCAGTCAGTGTCCCAACAGCCACATGTGCCAGCTTTGGTAGAGGAGACTCTCAAGGAGCTTCTGGACAACCAAAAGAATCTCCTTGATAACCAAAAGCTGATAATGGATGCTCTTGCTGAATAAGGGAAAACACTTAAGGAGCTGAGCAAATACACAAAGAAGCTGAAGAAGACGCGGTCATCGAAGGAGTCAGTTAAGGAATTGAGGGGAGAAGTGGAGAAGATGAAGGCAGTTGTCCATTTGCCTTTAGAGCTACTATTGCATGATCAGCCTCTAGCAGCTCGGACAGAGCAGGTTCCGGAGCAGGAGATTGAGGGAGCTCCAAAGAGGAGGAGGATGATCCCCCAAGTGGATGATGTTGAGATTGAGTTGGAGGAGATGGATGGTGTTGCTTCTGGCCAGCCATAGGCACCCGGGACAGATGATCCAGGTGCCCAACCACAGGATCCCGTGCTACCACAGGACCCCACTCAGTCACCGGAGCCCATGCTACCATAGGACCCCATGCAGATGGAGGATCCATAGGGAGTTTTCTTCACTCTCTATCTTTCTTTTTTGAGTTTATTTTTGGTTAGACAATGCTAACTTTCATTTGAGGGAGTGGCCCTACTTTGATTTTTGATTTGGTAGTTGGATTGTAATTATGACACTATTTTCCTTCTTTATGCTTACTTTTCACTTTTGGGATGTATATAACTTTTCCTTTTATTTTAATTTTCGTTATTGTTCTATCTTGGTCTGTATATAAAGTTACTTTCATGTATGTATTCATTTCTTCTTATGTATATTCATCTAAACCCCCTTTGTGCACATTCAATTTACTTTCTGCATTTTACTTCATAGCTTCTTTTGCGATTTTCTTAATAGTATAACTTCTTATTTCATTTAATAGCTTCTCTTTCGGTCCGTAGCTTCTTATTTTTCAAGTTTCAATGATCAATAATCCTTTGGTTTTCTTAATTTCATGGTTCTTTCTAAAGGTGGAGTTTGTGTGAACCAGGTGGCTCTTCCCGGTGATGGATGGCATGACAACCTTCTTAAGGGTTTGAGTCTGTTTTTCTTTTTGTTTTTATATAAATAGTAGTTAGTAAGCAATGGTGCCTCAGGCAAAGCTTCACTTGGGCCTAACACATTTACCTTTGACCTTATGGTTAAAAACAAATTGTAATTGTGACCTTGAGACTCTTGTGTTGGTTAAACAATCATCGAGTGATTTCTCGAAACTATTTGTGTTGCTCAAATCTTAGCTAAGGTTGTTGTAAGCCCCCAACTCTGTTTCTTTAGCAATCCTATAGCTTGTGTGGTGAGGTATTGATTTACAAGTCCAAGTCCCGTGTCAATGAGTCTAGAACTTGTCCTGAATGTTTGTCTAGGTGAAATCCTAAGTGAAACTCGACTTGAGAAGTGGTTATAGGCTCTCCTTGATCCTAATTGAGACTTGAAAACATCCATAGCTTACCAATAATAATATCCCTAGTCAACCCCGTTGAGCCATAACCCTTATTCTTTTAATAACCATGATACAAACCTTTATCCGTTCTAAAATGATCCTCTCTTGGCACCATATCTTTCCTTAGCACAAGGCAAAAGCATAAGTTTGGGGGGAGAGACGAGGAATGCAAAAGTGATAAAAGGTACAAAATTAAGAAAAGGAAAGGCAAAAATAAAAAGAAAGAAAAGACAAAAAAGTCAAAAAGAAAGTGAACAATGTAGAGGAAATGAAGAGATTCAATAAAAGCAAAAGAAGAAAGGCATGGAAAGGTTGGAAAGGAGAAAAAAAATTGAAATGAACAAGAAAGAGTGACAGTATGTCTCTCTAGACCCTAAAGAAGAAGTAAACGACTCAAAAAGTCAAGAAAATATGTGCCAAAATGAAGCAAATGAAGTGCTTAAGGGAAGATGAAACCTTCGTAGACCAATATATCCTACCTTGAACCAAAAGCCTTCATTAAATTCCCACAAAAGCCCTATATGATCTTGAGTTGGGTGAGCTTACATTAGTGGTGACTCACATAAGGGGCAAGCTTATGGTACTTAGAGCCGGACGTGTGACATTCCTTTGAGAGAGATGCGTGTGTTTTCCATAATTTTCGTTGTGAGTGATACAATCTAAAAGTGAGGTTTGCTTATAGAGAGTTGAGGAGTATGATTTTGGGTTCCACAACTACCAATGTAACAAAAAGAGTTTCCTTGATAAGTTGAGTTAACTCTTGATTCTTTTGTGTTGCACTATAGCCATGGTGCTAAAAGGTTGTGTATTGTTGATAATGCATTTGAGTTAAGGGTAATTGTTAGTCCCAAATAATTCTTGATAAGGTTACTTTAGGACAGCTTAAGTTTGGGGGAGTTGATAACTAGGGATTCTAGTCTAGTTTATGCTCTTTCTTGCTTGAGTTTTGGACTAAAATGTGTACAAGTATTCCCCAAAACCTAACTTGTTGTACTTGTTTGTAGTGTTTGGTCAAAAAAGGGACAAGGATGTCATAACCAGCTCAAAAAAGGAGTGAAACCTAACAAGTTCAAAACCAAGTCAAAGCAGCGCTATAACAGAAAATCCACCGCGGACGCAGAAGACCCACCGCGACCGAGGTCCTTTTATCGCGGTCCACGGTGGCAAAGAATCAGAGAGTTGTCATTTTTGGAATTCAAGATACCGCGGTCCGTGGTGATTTTATGAGACCACGGTACCCATACCGCAACAACAGTCCTTTTACCGCGGTCTGCGGAGAAGAGATTCAGGGAGCCTGGAGTCTGAGCTAAAGTTGAAGACCACGGTCCGCGGTTGATTTACCGTTGTCGCGGTAGCCTCACCGCTGCAGCGGTCCATTTTCTACTGTCAACGGTACCTCCATCAAGGGCATTTTTGTCCGAAAAATTTGGCTGTGTATAAATACTACTTTTTCAGACTTTTAGGGCATCTTACGTTAGCTGAGCACGTGAAGCGCCGTTTTTGTATATTTTGAGTAATTTTGTAGTTTACTTAGTAATTAATCTTAGTTTCTTAACTTGTAATTATAATTTATGGATTATTCTTCATCTCAATCTATGATTTCTTCTTCAATTTTAAGTAGTTAAACCCATTAGTTAGGGTTGTGGCTCAACCCTAGTAGGGGTATTCAATGGGTCTTTTATTTTAGGGCCTAAATGTTTATGGGTGATTGTTATTTCGCCTGATTTATGCTTTCTATGTTGGATTAGTGGTTGCAAACACTAATTTGTGCCTTTTTGACTTAGGCTCTTCTTGAGAAAGAGAGACTAAGTTTAGGAATTTCAGGCCAACAAGTAATTGAGGTGTATTCAAGAGATTGATAGCCCTAATTAAAGGGTTAAACCTAGAGATAGTAATACCCGACTTGAGCCAATATTGCTTGCACAAGTTGAACACCCAATTGGGCTTGAGAAAGCCAATTAGGGCAAAGTCACTCTTATTACCGAGAGGTGTAGACTGAGTAGCTTCGTGCATTGGCTATATCACGATCTCAACTATAACATTATTGCCCTAAGTTCTAGATCCCGTTAGATACTCACCTAGGATAAGTCACTTCCCTAGTGCCTCTTTACCCATTTAGAAAACCCTACAAACATATCTACTTAGCTTAATTTTGCGCATCATTAGTATAAAATTAGAAGTAACAAACAAACAAGAATGATTGGAAGTGTAATCAAGAGCACTACACACTGCTAGATTAGAAAGGAATCCAATTCCAAACGTTGTATTAGCTCCCTGTGGATTCGATCCCGACCTTCTCAAGTAAAAGCTGCATCGATCGCTCTTGCCACTCTGTAGTGGTGTAGGGTTGGACCCGATCAGTATTGGCTAATTGCGAGACCAGGGATCGCAATTGCGAAGTTTGTCACTGTGGTAATTGCGAGGGGCTAATTGCAATTGCAAAATATGCCCCGGCCAGCCTTGCTCGCATTTGCGAGCATTTCTTCGCAAATGCGAAGTCCTCAGTAATTCCCAACAGTCGCAAATGCGACGATTCCTTCGCAAATGTGAAGTTCCCTGAAAATTCCCAACAGTCGTAAATGCGACAATTTCTTCACAATTGCGAAAATAGCAGAAATTCCCAGGGTTCGCAATTGCGAACCCCTAGTCGCAATTGCGACATCTACGATCTGATAAGTGGGATTTTTACGGGATTCTTCTTCATTTTTACAACTTTTCAAACCCTAAACTCCCATAAGCGATTTTCTTGAAGAGAGTTCTTCCTCAAATCATAGGTATGCGATTTCTAAGTTATTTTCTTTAATCTATAACATCTTTTTACATGAGATCACTTCAAAATCTATGGTTTTTCATAGGAAATTGGGTGTTTTGGGTAGAAATTAGGATTTTCAAATTTTGGGGATTTGGACCTCAATTTGAGGTCCGATTTCAAAATTAATTACATATTTGAGTTCGTGATGAAGGGTGATCGGGTTTTGGTTCGAACTTCAGGTTTTGACCAAGCGGGCCAGGGTTGATTTTTGACTTTTTGGGGAAAGTAATGGGAAATTTATTTTCATGCATTAGAATTTGCTTATTTAGCATTTATTAATGTTATTAAGTAAATTATGACTAGATACAAGCGAGTTGGAAGTAGAATCGAGAGGTAAAGCGGTAGTTGAGGCTTAATCTTATCCGTGGAATCGATGTAAGTGTTTGACCTAACTTTAGCTTGAGAAAATAGGAGTTGTGGTTTATTTACTAAGTGTTAGTATCGAGTACGACGTATAGGTATGGTAACGAGTATCTATACATTGGTGTCAAGCATGCCCTTGAGTCTTATATCATGATATTTGTGAATCTATTATATACCGATCATGCTCAAAATGATGATTTTCAATGTTGAACAAGTTTATGGAAGTTCCTTGGTAATTTATTATTGTTGAGAATTGGCTCAAGTTGAGTTTCATTTTGTAAAGTAATTGTTGAAACCGAGATTGATTATAGTTGAAACCCTTGCCGGGATGTTATTGTTGATATTGTTGATTCCCTTGTCGGGATGTTATTATGATATTGTTGATTCCCTTGCCGAAACTTATTATTTCTATTGTTTGGGTGAGGAAGAGTATAAAGCACGAAGGATGATGTCGTGCATAATATTGTGAGTGAGTGTAATGCACGAAGGGTGATATCGTACCATGATTTGAGAGTTAATGCATGAAGGGTGATGCCGTGCCAATATTGTGAGGAATAATGCACGAAGGGTGATGTCGTGCCATGATTATGTGAGGTAATGCATGAAGGGTGATGTCGTGTTGTTTCTGTTATTTCATATGGTGAGGATGAGAGTAAAAGCATGAAGAGTGATGTTGTGCACGTGTTACCGTTTCATTATTATTGTTGATATAGATATGATGTTCATTATGCTTCTTTATTGATGCTTCCTTATTAGCTTATTATTAGAATATGTTATTCCTCGCAGCATGTCCCCTTCCCATCCTATTCTGTTGATTTCTGTTATTATGATCCTGTTTGTATATGATTTAACTACACAAGTTTATATAATTGTCATGTCCTAGCCTCGTCACTACTTTGCCGAGGTTAGGCTCGACACCTACTCAGTACATGGGGTCAGTTGTACTAATACTACACTCTGCACTCTTTTGTGCAGATTTCGGTACCGGACTCGGTGAGTAGTTGGAGGTAGCTGCCTTTAGTATAGGGAGATCAAGGTAGATCTGTTGGCATTCGTAGAG
This sequence comes from Nicotiana sylvestris, assembly GCF_000393655.2. NCBI lineage: Eukaryota > Viridiplantae > Streptophyta > Magnoliopsida > Solanales > Solanaceae > Nicotiana > Nicotiana sylvestris. The sequence goes on along the minus strand of NC_091062.1, from coordinate 211,290,748 downwards.
CCTAAAGTCCCCCTTCCCTATTTTTAGCTTTTCTGCTGTCTCTTTTCATTCCGAGAACAGTTGTACTTTTCTTTTCAAACCAGTGTTTGTAGTAATTCATAGATGTTCGTAAATTTGTGACACCAGATTCGTGGGTATACAGGTAATGAAGTATTTGGATTTATTTTAACTCTTTCTCGCTTTTCATTTGTTTAGTTATAGTTACTATTTATAATTGTTTGGGTTGATTGTTAATATGTAAAACCTTAATAGTTGGCTTGCCTAGCTTTCAAGAGTAGGCGCCATCACGACTCCCGAGGGTGGGAAATTTGGGTTGTGACAAGTTGGTACTAGAGCTCTAAGTTGCTTAGGTCTTACAATTCACGAACAAGCTAAGTAGAGTCTGAGGGATCGGTCCGGAGACATCTGTGCTTATCCCCCGGAGGCTATAGAGTTTAGGAATAACTTTACATTTATTCTTCTCTGCCGTGCGCTTTGATTTCTCAATGCTAATTGAACTTCTACTCTGTTCATTCGTAGATGGCGAGAACACGTGCTTCTTCATTTGTTGATCAGTAGCTCGAGCCCCTAGTGGCAGCTCCTATGCAGGGCAGAGGACGAAGCTGAGGCTGTGCTAGAGGCCGAAGCAGGGGCAGGGCTCAGCCCAGAGCAGCATCACCAGTGGCAGAGCCTTAGGTAGAGTTTGAGGAGTAGGCTCCAACCCAGACCGTTCTAGCATAGCCAACTCAGGTCCTAGAGGGGTTCATCGCTACCCCGGTACTTCAGGATGAGTGTCGTCCAAGCAGGCTTACTTCATGTAGCACCAATCGTCTCTCAGGCTGGGGGAGGAGCACATAGTCATGCTACTCGCACTATAGAACATATGGCTCCTCAGTTTCAAACTCCAGCAGCTCAACCAATTGGGGTAGTTCAGTCGGGTGTTGTGGCTCAGACCGGTGATGGAGCAGTTATATCTGCTGATGCTTTATGGAGGTTGGACAGGTTCACCAAGCTTTTTACTACTACTTATGGTGGTACATCTTCAGAGGATCCCCAGGACTATTTGGACAACTGTCATAAGGTTATACGGAACATGGGGATAGTGGAGACCAATGGGGTCGACTTTGCTACTTTTCACCTGTCAGGTTCCACCAAGACTTGGTGGAGGGATTATTGTTTGGATAGACCAGCTGGGTCACCAGCTTTGACTTGAGATCAGTTCTCTCAGCTATTTCTGGAGAAGTTTCTACCTATCACTCATAGGGAGGACTATCGGAGGCAGTTTGAACGTCTTCAGCAGGGTTCTATGACCGTCACTCAGTACGAGACCAGATTCATTGCCTTGGCTCGTCATGCTCTTATCATACTTCCCACTGAGAGAGAGGGTGAAGAGGTTTATTGAGAGACTCGCTCGGTCGATTCGATTGCAGATGGCTAAGGAGACATGAAGCGAGATTTCTTTTCAAATGCGGCCAATGTGGCCAAGAGAGTTGAGATGGTTATATCATAGGGGAGTGGTCAGGGGTCTGACAAGAGGCCCCATCATTCTAGCAGGTTTAGTGGTGCCTCGTCTGGAGTCATAGATTCTTTTGGTAGGGGCTATCTTTCCAGGCCGTTTCATTCAGAACTTTAGGCTTCTCGCGGTGCTCCAAGTGGTCGTGGTTCTCATATGCAGTATTCTGATCAATTGCCCTACAATGCACCACCAGCTCATATTAGTGCACCGTCGCTCCAGAGTTTTTAGGGTGGTTACTCAGGCCATCAGGGTTAGCAGTCCCAACAACCGATGGCTTGTTATACTTGAGGAAATACGAGGCATATTGCTAGATTTTGCCATCGGGCACCGAGCAGCTCTCAGCATCATGGTTCTCGTGCCATAGTTCAGGCACCGAGTGTTCCACCGCCCGCTCATCCAGCTAGAGGTAGGGGTCGAGGTGTTAAAAGTGGAGGTCGGGCCATTAGAGGTGGAGTTCAGGAAGCTAGAGGTTGAGGCTAGCCAGTAGGAGGCCATCCTCGGGATATAGTTTAGAGTGGTGGGGCCCAATCCCGATGTTATGCTATTTTAGCCAAACCTGAGGCTGAGGCCTCCGACGCAGTTATCACAGGTACGATTTTAGTTTGCAGTAGAGATGCCTCAGTTCTATTTGATCCGGGGTCTACATATTCCTATGTGTCATCTTATTTTGCCCCTAATCTGGTTATGTCTCATGATTCTTTGAGTGCACCAGTATATGTGTCTACACTGGTAGGTGATTCTATTGTTGTAAATGGAGTCTATCACTCGTGTATGGTTATTATTGGGGGTCTTAAGACCCGTGTATATCTCTTACTTCTCGATATAGTAGACTTCGATGTCATTTTGGGGATGGATTGGTTATCCCCTTATCATGCTGTATTGGACTGTCATGCCAAGACTGTGACCTTAGCCTTGCCGGATTTGCCTTGATTGGAGTGAAGAGGGGCTCCCAGTCATTCTATTAGTAGGGTTGTTTCGTATATAAAGGCTCGGCATATGGTTGAAAAAGGGTGTTTGGCTTATTTGGCATATGTTCGTAATTCTAGTACTAAGGTTCCTTCAATGGATTTTGTGCCCGTTGTTCGTGAGTTTCTAGAGGTATTTCCTTCAGACCTGCTAGGGATGCCTCCCGACAGGGATATTGACTTTTGCATTGATTTGGCTTTGGGAACGCAACCCATTTCTATCTTGCCATATTGTATGGCCCTGCAGAGTTGAAAGAATTGAAAGAACAGTTGTAGGACTTGCTTGATAAAGGCTTTATTAGACATAGTGTCTCATCTTGGGGTGCGTCAGTGTTGTTTGTTAAGAAGAAAAATGGATCGATAAGGGTGTGCATAGACTATCGGTAGTTGAACAAGGTTACAATCAAGAATAAATATCCATTACCGAGGATTGACGATTTATTTGATCAACTTAAGGGTGCCAAAGTGTTTTTAAAGATTGATTTGAGATCTGGCTACCATCAGTTGAGGATTAGGGCATCCAATGTCCCTAAGACAGCTTTTCGCACTCGGTATGGGCATTATGAGTTCTTAGAGATGTCATTTGGGTTCACAAATGCCCAGCAACTTTCATGGATTTGATGAACCAAGTGTTCAAGCCTTATTTGGATTCCTTCATGATTGTCTTCATTGATGGTATTTTGATTTATTCCCGCAGCCGGGAAGAGCATGAGCAACATCTTCGAGTCATTCTCTAGACTCTGAGGAACAGTCAGTTATATGCTAAGTTTTCGAAATGCGAGTTTTGATTAAGTTCAGTTGCATTCTTGGGTCATGTTGTATCAGCAAATGGTATTCAACTGGATCCTACGAAGATTGCGGTAGTCAAGGACTGGCCTATACCCATATCAGCTACAGAGATCCGGAGTTTCTTGGGTTTGGCGGGCTATTACCGTCGATTTGTGGAGGGATTTTCATCTATTGTAGCCCCGATGACTAGGTTGACCTAGAAGGGTGCCTAGTTCAGGTGGTCAGACGAGTGTGAGGCGAGCTTTCAAAAGCTCAAGACAGCTTTGACTACGGCACCGGTGCTGGTATTGCCTATAGGTTCAAGGCCATATATGGTATATAGTGATGCATCTCGTATTGGGATTGGTGCGGTATTGGTGCAGAATGGCAAGGTTATTGCATATGCTTCGCGGCAGTTGAAGATTCACGAGAAAAATTATCCAGTACATGATTTGGAGCTAGCAGCCATTGTTCACGCGCTAAAGATTTGGAGGCATTATTTATATAGAGTGTCGTGTGAGGTGTTCACGGATCACAAGAGTTTGCAATATTTGTTCAAGCAAAAGGAGCTCAATTTGAGGTAGAGGAGGTGGTTAGAGCTATTGAAAGACTATGATATCACCATCTTGTATCATCCGGGAAAGGCCAATATAATGGTCGATGCTTTGAGTAGGAAGTCAGCAAGTATGGGTAGTCATGCGTATATTCCAATCGATGAGAGACCACTTGCTTTGGATGTTTAGGCTTTAGCCAATCAGTTCGTGAGGTTGGATGTTTCTGATCCTAGCCCTATGCTAGCTTGCACAGTCGCTCATTCTTCATTATTTGAGTGTATCTGATATCGGTAGTATGATTATCCTCATTTGCTTGTCCTTAGAGACATAGTGCGGCACAAAGGTATTGTGGCATCTGAGCACCGCCAAGATGTATCAAGACTTGCGGCAGCATTATTGGTGGAGGAGGATGAATAAGGATATTGTGGTATATGTAGCTCAGTGTTTGAATTGTCAGCATGTAAAGTACGAGCATCAAAGACCTGGTGTTTTGTTTCAGAAGATTGAGATTCCTGAGTGAAAGTGAGAGCGTATCACTATGGACTTCATTGTTGGACTCCCACGGACTCAGAGGAAGTTCGACGCAATGTGGGTTATTGTGGATAGGCTGACTAAGCCAACACATTTCATTCCTATGGCAATTTTCTATTCTTCTAAGCGGTTGGTAGAGATTTATATCTGTGAGATCGTTCGTCTTCATGGTGTGCTCGTGTCTAACATTTATGACTGAGGTATGCAGTTTACCTCACATTTCTGGAGAGTAGTTCAGCGTGAGTTGGGCACACGAGTCGAGTTAAGCACAACATTTCATCGTCAGACGGATAGACATCCGAGCGTACTATTCAGATTTTGGAGAATATACCCCGAGCATGTGTTATTAACTTTGGAGGTTCGTGGGATCAGTTCTTGCCATTAGTTGGGTTTGCCTACAATAATAATTACCAGTCGAGCATCCAGATGGCTCCCTATGAGGCATTATATAGTAGGCGGTGTCGGTCGCTGGTTAGATGGTTTGAGCCAGGAGAGGCTCGGTTGTTGGGTACAGATCTAGTACAGGTACCTTAGATAAGGTTAAGACCATTCAGGATAGGCTTCGTACAACTCAGTCCAGGCAAAACAGTTATGCCGACCACAAGGTTCGTGATATGACATTCATGGTCGGAGAGCGAGTGTTGCTTCGGGTGTCGCCTATGAAGAGTGTGATAAGATTTGGGAAGAAGGGCAAGTTAAGCCCTAGGTTCATTGGGCCTTTTGAGATTCTTGATCGAGTGTGAGAGATGGCTTACAGACTTGCGTTGCCGCAGAGTTTATCAGTTGTGCACCCCGTGTTTCATGTGTCTATACTTCAGAAATATCACATCGATCCATCCCATGTGTTAGACTTCAACACTGTCCAGTTGGACAAGGACTTGACCTATGAGGAGGAGCCGGTAGCTATTCTAGACCAGCAGGTTCGTCAGTTAAGATCGAAAAATTTCCCTTTAGTTCGTGTGCAGTGGAGAGGTCAACTTGTTGAGGCAGCGACCTGGGAGTCTAAGTCCGATATGCAGAGCCGTTATCCTCATCTTTTCACCGACTCAGGTACTTTTCTATGTCCGTTTGAGGACGAACGGTTGTTTAGAGGTAGAGAATGTGATGACCCAAAAGGTCATCTCTTGTTTTAGAAGTCAAAATTGTGTTCCGAGGTCTTGTAAACCTCTTTTTGTTTCACCTCGATTTACATACGCAGTCCGGGTGTGTTTCCGGAAAGCTCTTATGTGAAATTTAAGAAAAATAATGAATTTGGCCTTTAAAATTGGTTAAAGTTGACTTTGGTCAACATTCTTGGTAAACGGACCTGGACCCATGATCGGACGATCCCGTAGGGTCCGTAGTAAAATATGGGACTCGGGCTATGCCCGAAATCAAATTCCAAGGTCCCTATCCCGAGAAAAGAATTTTTAAAGAAAATTATTTGCTAGAAAATATAAAGGCTTTTAGAAGTGAAATGATGCATTTTCTTGATGGTATCACGCCCGTATCTTGGTTCCGGATCCCGGTACAGGTTTAAAATAATAATGAAGTTGAATCTGTGAAATTTGGTAAGAATTGGTGTTGGTTTAGTATAAATCGGACCTTTAGTTGAGAATGAAAAATTCAATGTTCTTAAGGAATTTTCATGAATTTGAGGTTAAATTCGTAGTTGTTGATATTATTTTGATGATTTGATCGCACGAGCATGTCCGTATGATATTTTTAGACTTGCGTGCATATTTGGTTTTGTTGCAACCCATATTCATGTACATTAGTTTATGTTGTAAGTTAGTCAACATAAATTTAAGAAGATATTATCTTTGAGATGATAAGAAGTTAATCCTATAGGTCTTAAATGATACAAAGGTGTATAACGGTGGTTAACAAGTATTAGAAGTTAAACGAATCAAGGATGTTGTTAGCCATATTTTTGGGTAAACCCAGAGGTTCTTAATACACTCAAGAGGTCGTGTTTTAAGGTATTTGAATCATATAATATCCGTATCATAAGTCTTGATGTCAAACGAGTTATGAAACAAAAGTCGACAAAAGTTGTTGCAACTTACGTTCATAATTTTACTTAAACTTTACGTCAAATATTAGTAAGATTTTATCCTAATTTACTTTTAATTATTGGGTGATCTACTCACCAAATTGAAGATCTATGAGTCTAGTTTCAAACTCATTTAACCGTTCATCGATACGATATCGGAGTAGAGAGATATTCGTATTTTTGCACGACTGCACCAAACACGTCTCTATGGGTCCCACATAGTCGGTTTAAGAGATATGGATATATATAATATGCCTAGAACCCGTTTTAAGTCATTAATTTTTAGTATATTCGGACCTTAGAACCCTAGAAATACCCTCTCAAGGTTATCTCAAGATTCAAGACCCAAACAAAGGGCAAACAATACAAATCAAGTGTCGGGAATCCTGTGGCGCTAGTAAGTTTCTTGTTCTTCTTGTTATTGCTCATTTTTGTATTGTTCCAGCTCATGTAGGAGGTTGTTTTAAGTGGTTTATATTCTTTAAATACTCTCTTAAGTTTTTAATATCAACCCTAAGTGATTTCAAGTCTTCTAAAGTGATTCTAGCGCCGAAAACCCCTAATTGATTGCTAGTTTCGCTTCCTTGTTCTTGTGGAAGCATTGGAGGGATATTTCGTGGAAAATTAAGGTCAAATTGGAGTTGTTCTTTCTGTTTAACGGTAAGGAACCTCTTACTCTACATGTATTTAAGATTATCCAAGTTGCGGCTAAGTCGTTGAAGCTAGAACTTGTGAAATATATATATCGAAAGGCTTGGTAGTAGTGTTGTTGGTTGGTGGACTGTTTTGGGAGGCTCAATATGATTATTATTGATGTTGTTTGGGCTATTTGATGATTGTTTTTACTTGTGGTAAGTCATATAAATAGGGGAGGTGCTTTCTGTTTCATCGTAAAATAGGTTGTGGTCGGTACATAGTAGTTACGACGCTTAAACGTTAACTATAGTGTCATTTTTCCTATTGTAGACAAAAGAGTCGTGACATTTGCTTAGCTTGAGGTTGGACAGTATATACAAGGTATGTGAAGCTATACCTTTCCTTCTTTTGCACGACTCCGATTGTACATAATGTAATGAACGAGCTTCCAAAGATACTCTACTCTTAGAAACTAGCAGTACTTACATTGTTTTCCCTCTTATAAAACAATTGATATTGATGTTGCTTCTCTTATTCTTATGTTATCAATGTTGTTGGTACTTCCTGATTCTTATAAGGTTCATAGTGAAGAGTTAGTCCTAATAACGTGTACAGAGGATACCCGACCTTACGTCACTTTGAAAGGTTTAGAATGTGATTCCATGAGTCGAGCATGCATTATATATATGTATCTATTCTACTCTACCGAGCCGCGCTATAGTGGCCGGGTACGACACCTATTGTGCAACCACTGATCAGTTGGGTTTTATCGAACTCCACGTAGACGGGTACGATTCTACTGAGCCTTATGATGGTCGGGTACGTTTTTACCGAGTCCTCTTTGAGGCCGGGTACGATATGATGATGATGATGCCCAAAGAGGTGTGTGTTTTAAAAGTTTATGTATATACATGTCTGTATCATACATTTCATATCAGTAGCCCACAAAGGTATCCAGATGTTACAAGTTGTATATTCTCTATCCTTATTCATATTACTGTTCATATGTATGCTTTCTTGCCTTGCATACTCAGTACTTTATTTGTACTGACTTTATTTGTGGGCGCTGCATGTCGTGCTACAGGTCCTGATAAACGAGTAGACGCAGCTTCCCCACCATAGTAGGCTGCGCAGTTTAGCGGTTATTGGCGAGATCCCTTCTCCGGACTTACCGTGGTATGCATTTTTGTTATAGACATTATGGGTATGTCGGGGCCCTGTTTCGACTTTGTTGCATCACTTATATTCTTTTAGAGGCTCGTAGACAGGTGTCGACTCATGTCTAGTTTGGTATGCCTTGTCGGCTGATTTTTGTTGTATAGTATTTCATGCCAGCGTGGTAGCATGTACCTTATATATAGTTTCTTGACTGTTTGGTTATTCCATGTTAAGTATGTTTATGCCATTATCTTTCATTGTTGGTTGGTCATGATCCGTATCTACCATTTATATTGATCTCGTCGGTCTTTAAAGATAATAAAAAAGGTTAGATAAAATGTACGTTGGTGCATGACAAGTATAGCCCTGGTGCTAGTCATGACCCTCCAGTTTGGGTCATGAGAAACTTGGTATTAGAGCAAGTCTGTTCTAGGGGTTGTCTATGAGCCATGTCTAGTAGAGTCTTGGTTATGGATGTGTAGCGCACCACATTTATAATCAAGAGGCTACATGACCTCTAGGGTTGTTACCTTCTTCCTGAATCTAGATCGTGCGTACAGTTGAGTCATAAGTGTTCGTCTCTAATATTCACCTTGTTTTCTTTCAGTGATTCCTTCGACTAGGAAGCAAACGATTAGTATACGGTGTGATACAGCTAAGGGAGAGGGTACCAGTCAGGTGCCCCAAGCCAGAGTAGGCCAAAGTGAGGCTTAGAGTGAGATGATGTCTCATACCTCATCTACGCCATCTCCTCAAGAGGATATTAGGAGGCACCCAACACCTCCAGTTACTCTGTCTGGCACTATAGACCAGGATACGCGAAGTGCTTTGCAGTTGTTGACTAGCTTGGAAGCTGATCAGGCTTAGAGGCAGAATGCAGGTGCTGCTGATAAACTAGTTAGTACGAGAGTTTGTGATTTTATTAATTTAGACCCTCAAGTGTTTACCGGATCAGACCCCAAGGAGGACCCGCAGACTTTTATTAACCAGGTTCATCGTACACTACGGGTTATGAATGCTAGTGATATGGTGGTAGTAGAGTTGGCTTCTTATCGGTTACGGGATTTAGCGGTTTTCTAGTATGATAGTTGGGAGAGATCCAGGGGTCTGAATGCTCCTCCAGCTGTGTGGAAGGAATTTTCTGAGGCCTTTCTTCGTCACTACTTGCCAATGAGATATGACGAGCTAGATCTGATAAGTTCTTGAACCTTCGACAAGGTAATATGAGTGTGCAAGAGTATAGTATGCAGTTTGATTCTTTAGCAAGGTATGCTCTCCATATGGTGGCCGAGATGAGCGATAGGGTGCAATTGTTTGTGAATTGGTTGGGACCACATATGATAAATGAGTGCACGACAACCTCTTTAGTAGAGGGCATTGGATATTTCCCGTATTCAGGCTTATGCCCAGACACTAGAGGATCGTAAGCGCCAGGAAAAGGCAGATAGGGAGCAGGATAGGGGCTAACATAATAAGGCGAGATTTGCAGGGTATTATGATGATTTAAGAGGTAGTGTCAGGCCCCAATCTTTGAGGAGTTAGGCGGCACCTATAGCAAGTGCTCCTCCACAGTTTCAGAGGCCTCGATATGATCAATTTACCTATTCTGGTCCAGGTTAGAATTTGCGGGCACCGGGCTTGCAATATCATAGGGATACTAGTCAGACAAGACCTCCAACACCACGTTGTGATCAAAGAGGCAAGGCCCACTTTAGACTGTGCCGTCGAGGTCCTGATACGTGTTATTCTTGCGGACAGCCTGGCAATATGATGCAGGATTGACCTAACGGAAGAGGTGGTGGTATGGCTCAGCCGACTGGATTTGTGTCTGATTCTTCCTCATCAGTTCAACCTCCAGCACTGGGTTTTCAGTAGTCGACAGGTCGTGGTAGAGGTAGAGGTTCAGTGTCGAGTTAGAGTGGTGCTCAAAATCGAACTTATGCTCTAGTAGGTCGATAAGATCTCGAGTCATCTCCAGATGTTATTACAGGTATATTGTCTATGTTTTCTTACGATGTGTATGCGCTGATTGATCTGGGATCTACATTATCATATGTTACACCCTTTGTGGCTAATAAGTTTGTCGTTGAATCTGAACTGATAAGTAAACAACTTGCGGTATCTACTCCGATAGGAGATTCTATGATTGCTAGAAAGGTATATAGAGGTTGCATTGTGATGATTTGTAGTCGTCAAACCTCGGTGAATTTATTTGAGGTAGAAATGGTTGATTTTGATGTGATAATGGGAATGGACTGGTTAGCCTCATGCTATGCAAATGTTGACTGTCATACGAAGATGGTTAGGTTTCAGTTTCCTGGTGAACCCGTCATTGAATGGAGTGGGAACACTGCTACGCTGAAGGTAGGTTTATTTTCTATCTTAAGGCAAGGAAGATGATCTCAAAAGGTTACATTTCTCATCTCGTTCACGTTAGGGATACGGAGGCGAAACCGCCTACTATACAATCAATCCTCGTGGTCAATGAATTTCCAGATGTTTTCCCAGATGAACTCCCAGGCAGAGTTGCGAGAATTGAAGGCGCATTTGAATGACTTGCTGGATAAGGGCTTCATTAGGCCTAGCACTTCACCTTGGGGTGCGCCAATTTTGTTTGTGCGGAAGAAAGACGGGTCGTTAATGATGTGTATCGATTATCGATAGTTGAATAAGTTTACTATAAAGAACAAGTATCCATTTCCAAGGATTGACGACCTTTTTGAACAACTCCAAGGTGCCAAGTATTTCTCCAAGATTGACTTACGTTCAGGATATCATTAGGTGAGGGTTAAGGAGAAGGATATTCCAAAGACCACCTTCTAGACAAGATATGGGCACTTTAAGTTCTTGGTGATGTCGTTCGGGCTGATAAATGCCCTAGCAGCTTTTATGGATCTCATGGATACTGTATTCAGGCCCTTTCTTGATGTGTTTGTTATCGTATTTATTGATGACATTCTGGTGTATTCTCGTTCGGAGGCGGAACATGCGGGCCACTTGCGGATAGTATTATAGATGCTTCAGGATCGTAAGTTATATGCTACGCTCTCTAAATGTGAATTCTGACTGAACTCAGTAGCATTCCTTGGCCATGTAATGTCTGACGAGGGTATTCGTGTCGACACTTAGAAGATCGATGCAGTAAAGAATTGGCCGAGACCTACAACACCATCAGAAGTTCGTAAATTCCTGGGGCTAGCAGGATATTATAGGCGATTTGTCAAAGGGTTTTCCTCTCTATCAGTACCATTGACTAAGTTAACACAGAAAGCTACTAAGTTCTAGTGGTCTAACACTTGTGGACGTAGTTTTTAGGAGCTAAAGAATCGATTGACATCCGCGCCAGTGCTCACTCTCCCTAAAAAAAAAGGTTATATGGTATATTGTGATACCTCAAGTATAAGTTTGGGGTGCAAATTGATGCAGCGTGGGAAGGTGATTGCTTATGCATCAAGACAATTGAAGAAGCATGAAAAGATTTATCCAACCCATGATTTCGAATTGGCTGCACTAATATATGCTTTGAAGATATGGCGACACTACTTATACGGCATCCATGTTGACATTTACACATATCACAAGAGTTTGCAATACATCTTCAAGTAGAAGGAGTTGAATTTGAGGCAGCATAGGTGACTTGAATTATTGAAAGACTACGACGTCGAGATATTATATCATCCCGGTAAAGCCAATAATGTGGCATACGCTCTCAACCGTAAGTCAACGGGAAGTTTGGTACATATTGAGGCAGGTAGATGGGGGTTGACTAAAGAGCTTCATCATCTAGCCAATATGAGAATCAGAGTGTTAGACTCTGATGACGGAGGTGTTACTGTACAGAATACAGCAAAATCATCTTTGGTAGCTGAGGTAAAAACACGTCAATATGAAGATCCTACATTAGTAAGATTGAGAGAGGGCATTTAGCAGTGTAAGATTACAACTTTCGAGATCAGAGAAGATGGGGCACTACAATACCAGGGCCGATTATGTGTACCTAATGTGGCAAGGTTACGAGAGAAGATTATGATTGAGATTCATGAATCCCAATATTCCATTCATCCCGGTTCAACAAAGATGTATCATGATGTTAAGGAGCAATATTGGTGGGATAACATGAAGTCTATTGCAGAATTTGTAGCCCGCTGTCCTAATTGTCAACAAGTAAAGATTGAACATCAGAAACCTGGTGGATTGCTTCAGAATATAGAGATTCCGACATGGAAATAAGAGGTGATTAGTATGGACTTTATTATTGGATTACCTTGCTCTTATCATAAATTTGACCTCATCTAGGTAATAGTTGATCGACTTATAAAATGTGCCCATTTTCTGCCAATTAAGACAACTTACACGACTGAAGATTATGCGAAGCTGTATATCAAGGAGATTGTTAGGCTTCATGGTGTGCCGGTATCTATTATATCAGACTGAGGAGCTTAATTTACGGCTAACTTTTGGAGGTCTTTTCAGAATGGTTTAGGCACATAAGTGAATCTTAGCACTTTATTCCATCCGTAGACTAACAGACAGGCTGAACGTACCATTCAGACACTTGAAGATAGGCTACGAGAATGTGTTCTAGATTTCAAAGGGAATTGGGATGACCATCTACCACTCATAGAATTTTCTTACAATAATAGCTACCATTCCAGTATTAAAATGGCTCCGTACGAAGCACTGTATAGGAGAAGATATAGATCACCAATTGGATGGTTTCAAGTCGGTGAAACAGAGTTATATGGGCCAGATTTAATTCACCAAGCCATTAAGAATGTGAAAGTGATACAAGAACGACTTAGAACGTCGTAAAGCAGGCAAAAGTCTTATTCCGATGTATGACGTCATGATCTGGAGTTTGAGGTTGGTGATTGGGTTTTCCTGAGGATCTTGCCGATGAAGGGTGTTAGGCGTTTTGGGAAGAAGGGTAAGTTAAGTCCACGATATATCAGTCCATATAAAATTCTTCGACGAATTGGACATGTTGCTTATGAGTTAGAAATGCCATCCGAATTGGAATTTGTCCATCCGGTATTCCATGTATCTATGTTGAGGAAATTTATTGGAGACCCTTCTCGAGTCGTCTCTATCAAAGATGTACAAGTTACAGAGGATCTATCATATGAAGAAGTGTTAGTGGCTATATTAGATCGACAAGTCCGCAAGCTGAGAACAAATGATGTAGCTTCCGTCAAAGTATTGTGGAGGAACAAGAATATGGAAGAAATGACATGGGAAGTTGAAGAGGAGATGAAGTCTAAATACCCTTACCTGTTCCAGAATAAAGATAACGAGGATGCTAGGGGAACGCAGGACGCATTAGAAGGCGAAACAACTCTATGAGGTAAGCAATATCTTGAGAATACTCTTCCTTAATACAAAATGGTGATATACAGATAATGTACATATCCATTATGCTTTATATAACCTTGTGAGGCTATACATTGGGCTTAACTGCTTGCAAGTTTGGCTAGTGACCATTTTATAGGGGAAAATCAACCGGAAATTTCCGTTGGAATCCATGATAATTTGAACTCCCCATAAATCCTTACATTTGAGGACGAATGTTCCTAGGGGGGAGGGTGTTACAACCCATATTCATGTATATTAGTTTATGTCGTAAGTTAATCAAAGTAAATTCAAGAAGATATTATCTTTGAGATGATAAGAAGTTAATCCTATAGGTCTTAAATGATACAAATGTGTATAAGAGTGGTTAACAAGTATTAGAAGTTAAATGAATCAAGGATGTTGTCAGCCGTATTTTCGGGTAAATCTAGAGGTGCTTAATACACTCAAGAGGTTGTGTTTTAAGGTATTTGAATTATATAATATCTGTATCATAAGTGTTGAGGTCAAACGAGTTATGAAATAAAAGTCGACAAAAGTTATCGCAACTTACGTTCATAATTTTACTTAAACTTTATGTCAAATGTTACTAAGCTTTTATCCTAATTTACTTTGAATTATTGGGTGATCTACCCACAAAATTGAAGATCTATGAGTCTAGTTTCATACTCATTCAACCGTTCGTCGACACGATATTGGAGTAGAGAGATATTCGCATTTTTGCACGACTGCACCAAGCACCTCTCTATGGGTCCCACATAGTCGGTTTAAGAGATATGGATATATATAATATGCCTAGAACCCGTTTTAAGTCATTAATTTTTAGTATATTCGGACCTTAGAACCCTAGTAATACCCTCTCAAGGTTATCTCAAGATTCAAGACCCAAACAAAGGGCAAACAACACAAATCAAGTGTCGGGAATCCCGTGGCGCTAGTAAGTTTCTTGTTCTTCTTGTTATTGCTCATTTTTGTATTGTTCCAGCTCGTGTGGGAGGTTGTTTTAAGTGGTTTATGTTCTGTAAATACTCTCTTAAGTTTTTAATATCAACCTTAGGTGATTTCAAGTCTTCTAAAGTGATTCTAGTGCCAAAAACCCCTAATTGATTGCTAGTTTCGCTTCCTTGTTCTTGTGGAAGCATTGGAGGGATATTTCGTGGAAAATTAAGGTCAAATTGGAGTTGTTCTTTCTTTTTAAAGGTAAGGAACCTCTTACTCTATATGCATTTAAGATTATCCAAGTTGTGTCTAAGTTGTTGAAGCTAGAACTTGTGAAATATATATCAAAAGGCTTGGTAGTAGTGTTGTTGGTTGGTGGATTGTTTTGGGAGGCTCAATATGATTATTATTGATTTTTTTGGGCTGTTTGGTGATTGTTTTGACTTGTGGTAAGTCATATAAATAGGTAAGGTGCTATCCGTTTCATCGTAAAATAGGTTGTGGTCGGTACATAATAGTTACGATGCTTAAACGTTAGCGATAGTGTCATTTCTCCTATTGTAGACTAATGAGTCGTGACATTTGCATAACTTGAGGTTTGGATGTATATACAAGTAATGTGAAGCTATACCTTTCCTTCTTTTGCACGACTCCAATTGTATATAATGTAATGAACGAGCTTCCAAAGATACTCTACTCTTAGAAGCTAGCAGTACTTACATTGTTTCCCCTCTTATGGAACAATTGATGTTGATGTTGCTTCTCTTATTCTTATGTTATCAATGCTGTTGGTACAACCTGATTCTTATAAGGTTCATAGTAAAGACTTAGTCCTAATAACGTGTATAGAGGATACTGACCTTACGTCACTCTGAAAGGTTTAGAACGTGATTCCATGAGTCGAGCATGCATTATATATATATATATATATATATATATATATATATATATATATATGTATCTATTTTACTCTACCGAGCTGTGCTATAGTCGGCCGGGTACGATACCTATTGGACAACCACTGATCAGTTGGGTTTTACTAAGCTCCACGTGGCCGGGTACGATTCTACGGGGCCTTATAATGGCAGGGTACGTCTTTACTGAGTCCTCTTTGAGGTCGGGTACGATATGATAATGATGATGCCCACAGAGGTATGTGTTTTAAAAGTTTATATATATATATATGTCTGTATCATGCATTTCATGTCAGTAGCCCACAGAGGTACCTATATGTTACATGTTGTATATTCTCTATCCTTATTCACATTACTGTTTATACTTATGTTTTCATGCCTTGCATACTCAGTACTTTATTCGTACTGACGTCCTTTTTATTTGTGGACGCTGCATGTCGTGTTACAGGTCCTGATTGACGGGTAGACACAGCTTCCCCACCACAGTAGGCTGCCCAGTTCAGCGGTTATTGGCGAGATCCCTTCTCCGGACTTGTCGTGGTCTTGGTATGCATTAATGTGTAGAACCTTAATAGTTGGCTTGCCTAGCTTTCACGAGTAGGCGCCTTCACGACTCCCGAGGGTGAAAAATCCGGGTCGTGACACTCTACCTCTCTGTAGGCTCTCCAATGTCAACCTCTCATACCTCCTCACCGGGACATTTATGCTCCTCCTCCTCACATGCCCAAAACCACCTAAGTTTCGCTTCCTATATTTTGTCCTCAATGAGGGCCACACCCACCTTGTTGCGGATAACCTCATTCCTAATCCTATCTAACCTGGTGTGCCTGCACATCTATTGTTTTGGACATGTAGTTCAAATACTTGAAAGTATAAAGTCAATGATATGTGCAATCAGTTTTCGATATCTTATTTGTCTAGCATGATATGAAAACTCGATATGCATCTAATTAAAGTCTATTATATGACTTAACTTATATGACAATACTTGAAGGATTTAAATCGCTTAAATCATATACAATTCTTGATCCTGAAGTACCATATCCTAAGTTCTATTTGCGCACATATGTATCTTCCTATAACTATAAGCATGATAATGTGATAGCGAGGATTTTCAAGGTGCAACATATTCATCGGAGTTAATATGTCTATTTTATTCGTCAAATCTCTGCTAACGTCAACCATCAAGAAGCTAGTGCACAAGATTGGAATGCGAAGAAGGCTCAAGGATGTGAATTGATGCTCTCATTAGGGATAGTTAATACACGTTGTACTCTTTTTCCCTTACAAGGTTTTGTCCTAATGGTTTTTTTTGTAAAGTTTTTAACGAGGCAACCAAAAGGCGTATTCCTAAACATGTGTACTCTTTTTTCTTCTCTAGAATTTTTTTCACTGGGTTTTATTTTAGTTAAGGTTTTAACGAGGCACATTATATGTTGAATAGACATTCAATGGGGAATGTTATAAATAAAATTGTATTTAAGGTGAATGTCTATATTTGAGAAAGATTCTAGGTTTTGTTACTTTGTGGCTAAGTCACTTTTCCGCTATAAATAGATGGTTCTATTCCATTGTAATTGATCTTGAATCAATAAGAATTCGCTCTCTCTACTTTTCTTTGCAATACTCATTCTTCTTATTTTATTGTTTCATAACAAATACATATTTATTTTGTATTTTAAAATTATTTTTTTCTAAATGAACATTTGTCGCCTAAGTACACCACGTAAATGTCCCCCAAAAACTAATTTCCTTGAATTTTCCTCTTCCAACACTCTTAAATCTCTAATAAATATTGTTCTAAAAGATGCCTCCAGACATCTTAGGACTTTAGTACTTTCTAGCTTTCACCTAATTTTCTTTAAATTCTGGTGTTAAATATTGAAGAATACCAGTAACACTTGTCTCTTTTTTTTATTTGGTTTCCCACCCGATGTTCGGTACTCGTATTGGAGTCCGACCATATTCAAATTCGTGCCGCGTAGGGCACCATTCGGGGGGAGCGCTCCCTACCAAGGATTTTTCCATACCCAAAGCTCAAACCCGAGACCTCTGGTTAAGGGAGGAGCAGTTCCATCTACTGCACCACATCCTTTGGTGGTCTAATAACACTTGTCAAACAAGGCCAGTTTGATTGTATCGTATAATTAAAAGTATTTTATTGTTAACATTTCTGCAAATGACAAGTTGAAGTTAAAAAATGAAACAAAAATCATGGTCAAACGGGCCATACAAGTCACTAATCTTCGATAAAATGGGATTTGGGCCAGTTTTTAAATGGGCCAATGGGCCGAAGGACTATAGCCCAGGAGGGTAATGGCAATCCTTTTATAATGCGCTTCACTCAAAAACCCTAGTCGCCATCGCCGAGCAGCTACAGAGGGAGAGGAGCAGCAGAAGTGATTCAATGGGTATGTTCGTCTAACTCTCTCTTCTGTATTGTACTCTTTGCTAAATTGATTCATGTCGGAAATCTAGCTGAATGCGAATAATCTTTTATTTTCTTTAGATTTTTTCTTTTTGTTTGGAACAGGTTTATACTTTGAATCATCTATTAATCTCAGACAGTTGTTCCTTTTTGTTCTAATGATTTTGTTGAACCTCTGAATTTTCACTATAATTTGTTGGACTGAATAAAGCAGATCTAGCATTTGAATCATACGCATGTATACGTACATATATACATATACGCATATGTGTGTACTTACACACGGATGTGTACACGCGCAGTCAGTTATATATATTTTTGTGATAAAAATGTAATATTATTAGAAAAAGCATTCAGGATATGCATGTGTACATATAATTGGTCTTATATTTTACGGTAAAAGTTGGATAGGTAGAGGTTTTTAATGTTACATCGATGGTTTATGGATATCGGTATTACTGGAATAGAATGTGATGTTTGGTTTTGGTGCAAATATAGGGGCTTACACGTATGTGTCAGAGCTATGGAGGAAGAAGCAGTCAGATGTGATGAGGTTCTTGCAAAGGGTGAGGTGCTGGGAGTACCGACAGCTCCCTTCTATTGTGCGTGTCACTAGACCTACTCGTCCTGACAAGGCTCGTCGCTTGGGCTACAAAGCCAAGCAGGTACATTTCTGCTGTGTCATAATCATTTACTTGACAATGCGACTTGATATTTTAGCCTTGTGCATGTTTTTGTCCATAAATAGTGAGTTGGATGTCCAATGAAAAGGAAGTTTGGATTTTATGTTACTCTTCTGTTTAATATTTTACCATGATTTAGTCTAGTTATATTCATCTCAGTGTTGTATCTTTATTTATTGGTAATATGTGATACATACTTCTCTGATTGCCAATTTGCTTGTCAAGGCTGTCTGGCTGTTTTATTCTCCAGTGACAGTAAGTTTGAATTTTTGATACTAGGGGTGGGCATAAAATCCTAAATCCCGAAAAACCGGACCGGACCTAATTAATTCGGTATTTCGATTTAGGTTCTTTGGTATTTGGTACATTCTTCGGTATTAATAAATTAATATTTCGGTACTTCGGTTCGGTCTTTGGTTCTAGGGTATTGGAATTGCGGTCACTTTTTAAGTATACAATATAACTATATAGATTAAGACTTGAGTAGCCCAACTAAAAATTGAGACCAATGGAGCCCATGTTGCCCAAGTAGTGCCCAACCCAAGTCTTATTTCTTTACCTTAGATTTTTTACTCTAACTTTCTTATATTTCTCAAAACAGACTTCAACGAGTTCAATCTTCAGCCGACTCCTTTTCCTCTTATTTTCCATTTAACTGACTCAGTGTAACTCTCTCTTCATTCCTCTCTTACACAGTACCACATTAGAAATAAAATTTGATCGTTTCCTTTAGAATATTTATAAAATGACAAATTTTAAACTTATTCATACATCAGATTGCTGGAGTAATAATCAACATTTTAATTTGAGATTAAATATAGCATTCCCCGATTTCTTGGATTATTTGAACAAACATGTGTAAAGGGAATTCCTAACTAGAACCGAGCAAAAACTTTGGGCAATTTGACTCTATTACTCGATTTCTTTGCTGGTACTTGTGGAGAAAATATTACTTTTTATGTTTTTATTTTACAATTTGGCCCGACAAAGGATAAAATATGATTTCATAATTAACGAAGAATATAATGTTGTTTCTTTGGCCGAGAGTGTTGAAGCATTAACATTGGTTTGGTTATATGGTCTTATTATCTTTTGGGGGTCGTTAAACAGATACACAGTTAAGGAAAGTAGAAACGTACCGAAACCGTACCGAACCAAACAAAATAATAACGAACCATGCCGAACTACTTCGGTATGGTATTTGGTATGCACAATTAACAAACCGAATACAGAAGTACCGAACCAAGATTCTTAAATACTGTACCGAAGTACCGAACGCCCACCCCTATTTGATACTGGTCTGTTTGATGTATTTTAATCATTAGGGGGCTTTGACTCAAGTTGAGTTATATTTGTCTCACTGTTGTATCTTATTTTAGTTCTTGGTTATGTTAAATGCATACTTTTAATGTATTTTAATCGTTACAGGGCTTTGACTTGAGTTATATTTTTCTCACTGTTGTATGTTATTTTTGTTCTTGGTTATGCTAAATACATACATCTTTGATTGTTTGCTTCTGAAGGCTGTATGACCATGTTATTGTTCATCCTTTCTGTGCAGTTCCTAGATAGAAAGAACAGAAATCCATATTCTTAGTACTCTGTTTCTGTTACTCTTTTGAGCAACAGTACTAATGCAGAAGTCTTTGTTTTTACCATGTTACTTCACTTTGTCATTTCCCATAGTACCGAATTTCTTCTAAGTTATGATTGGGATTGTTGTCTTTCCAGGGCTATGTGGTCTACCGTGTTCGTGTGAAACGTGGTGGAAGGAAGAGGCCAGTTCCCAAGGGTATTGTGTATGGTAAACCCACCAACCAGGGTGTCACCCAACTGAAGTTCCAGCGCAGCAAGCGCTCTGTTGCTGAAGAGCGTGCCGGTAGGAAATTGGCTGGTCTTAAAGTCCTCAATTCTTACTGGATTAATGAGGTTTGTGTTTTTATTTTCACTAATTTTCTTGTACTTTTAGTGCATTTCTTATGTTCTAACATGCCAGAGTGTAAAGTTATTTCATTTCTAATTAACACGAACAACTGTGTTTCTTGATGCACACCAAACTTTTAAACTTGACGAGTTAAATCCTAGAATGGTTTAGGAGGTGGTTAGTTTTTTTTTTCCTAAAATGCAAACATCACTTGGTAATTGGTTCTACTTCGAGGAATGAGTAATTTATAGTTTGTTTCTTATTGCTAGTTTATACTTTGTTTATTTTTCTAAAATGCAAACATCACTTGGTAATTGGTTCTACTTCGAGGAATGAGTTATTTATAGTTTGTTTCTTATTGCTTGCTTATACTATTTGTACGGCATGGTTTAGTAATGGGAATTAACAGTAATCTTAAGCTTCTCAAATGTAGGATTCTACTTACAAGTACTTTGAGGTTATATTGGTTGACGCCGCCCATGCTGCTATTCGCAATGATCCAAGGATCAACTGGATCTGCAACCCAGTGCATAAGCATAGAGAACTTCGTGGTCTCACCTCAGCCGGTAAGAAATACAGGGGACTCCGAGGAAAGGGACATCTTTACCACAAAAATCGCCCATCAAGAAGGGGAACCTGGAAAAGGAACCAGACTCTGTCTCTCCGACGTTACCGTTGATCTGCTTGACCTTTTTGAGATTGTTGCTTGCTTAGTTTTTTGTTCTCATTATCTGGTTTTAGCACTTTTATCTTGAGACAAGTTCAGCTCTTTACATTTTTGAACATCTAAATTTGTATTGAAGTAACTATTTTCTTGCTGCGAATGGGTTGCGTTCAACTTTTACTAAACAATACATATGCAAGTAAATTAGGACCTAAGGTTACTATCTGATTATATTGGTGCAATATGGAAAAAGGTAATAATAGTCTTGCGTTCTAGTGTGTACATTAATGTTATCTACTTAATCATGGTATTAATACACGTTATCGCTTCAATTTGATACTTGACCAGGTAAATTAGCATTCACAAAAATTTGTGGCATGTAGAGGTGTTCATGGATCGGTTTTTCCCTAAAAAGAAACCTAACCAAGTAAGTCGGTTTTTCAAATATTAGAACCAAACCAATTAAGTTGGTTTTTTCTCGATTCGGTTTATGTCGGTTTTTTGGTTATTTATCGGTTTTTTCTTAAATATAAGACATATACTACCAAACACACATTTCGGTGACCACATTTTTAATGTAACACTATCAAATCAATTGCCCTTTGAGAAATCTATTATTTACCAAGATATATTGATGATAATTGAATTAAATAGTGATGAATAATTTAAGGACTCAATTAAAAATATATTATTTTTAACATGAAATAGATTCTTACATTTAACAAAGGAAAACTACCAATTAAATTAGAATGTGAAGGTAAAAAATTGTACTAAAAGTGCAAACGATTAATATTTACTATAAAAAATTTAAAACTTTGTATAAAAGTATACATATATATAGGTGTAATAATAAATTTAAAATAGCTACTCCTATATTCGGTTTGGTTCGGTTTTTTTAATTAAAACCAAAACCAAACCAAATTTGATCGGTTTTTAAATTTCAAAACCAAACCAAAAAGTATCGATTTTTTTGATCGATTTGGTTCGAATTTTTATGAACACCCCTAATGACATGTATTATTCCCACTTGCTCGATGCTCCTCCCTTATTGTCCCTCACTTGAGTCTGGGGGATTCTGTATTGCGATATCCTCGTTTGGTCACGGTAAGCCAATTTTGTCCAGCAAAAGTATGGATTGTAACGAAAAAAAATGTCATGCTTTTTCTTGGTAAAATTGTTATAATCGTGGATTTATGTACAAGCCAAGTGTAAATGATCGTTTCTACCTTTCATGATCTCACCCATCCAATCAACAACAACAACAACAACCAAGTATAATCTCACAAGTGGGGTTTGGGGAAGGTAATATGTACGCAGACCTTACCCCTACCCCGAAGGGTAGAGATTAGAGAGGCTGTTTCCAGAAGACCCTCGGCTAAAAAAAAAAAAGCAACAGGAGACGATATATTAGTAACAACAATATTAGAGATATGAAATACAGAATACGAAATACGAAATAGATGGCTGATATAGTAAAAATTAGCAGGTAAAGCCCTGCATCAATAGACGACCAATGACATTCTTAGTCTAACTCCTAACTGACTAGTCTCACTCTATTTTGCTGCTGTAGAAATATTCACAACTCTCCCCTAACCTACAACCTTAAGTTTCACCCATCCAATCATGCTGTTTTAATCAGCATTTCGTAATAAAATAAAATAATCAGAATCCTGCCCCAGAAATTAACATATATTTACCTAAGCGTCTTTTAGGTACATGATTGAATTCAGACAGACAAGTTGGAATATATTAATTTGACTTGTACAATATATACATAAACCAAAATGCTTACGTAGCAGGTCACCGTTTGGCTAAGATTATTGATGACAAATTCATAAACCACTAATACTTTAGGTCTTAATTTGCTGGAATATATTATTTTGACTTGTAAATATAATATTTTGACTTGTGTAAGATATATGGAATGGAAGTTTCCTCTTGTTTGCCGTCTTTGGATTAGTTGGAATACACTATTTGGGATTAGTTGGGATATATTATTTAAATTTTGTTGGCATATATTATTTAAATTTTGTTGGAATATATTATTTTAAATGACTTGTACAAGACAGAGTAAGACGGGATAGTGTATTTATACCTTCTTCAATTGTATGCAACATTTGCACTAACAAAAAAGAAGTTTTCAAGTGTAAATCAATATTTTCCTATCCTCATGGCTCAACCTTATAGAACTGCATATCATTTTCAACCTCCCCGAAATTGGATTAATGGTAATTCTTAAATATGCTTATCCTTTTTCAGATTTGTGATTATTTTTGTGTAATATATAATAAACTCTTATTTTTTATATTTTATGTTTTTATTTATTTATTCTTGATTTTTGTTCGATTGGTGGATCGTGTCGTTGACTTGTAATGCTGATGAACTGGAATACATGTTGGACTCACAGATCCTAATGGTAAGTTTTCTTGTCTAATTGTTTTCTATTTAGAGGACTTAAAATTCTATCACATAATTCTACCTTTTTCACGTCACAAATAATACTGGCAAATTTTAATGTTGTCGTTCCAGCTCTCTTCCTCCAATAATATTGTACAACCTAAAAACTCAAGGGTATGATAAGAAAGAGAAATGGGGATAATTGGATGTAATTTTAGCTCACTACTCCCTCCGTTTCATAATAAGCGACCAATTTGCTTTTGGCACGCTCATTAAGTAAATATTAAATCCTATATAGTAATACCTAGTATGACTAAACTACCCTTAATTAAATATTTAATGTGAGGAGTAAGAAATTTTTTAGGGATATGTATATAAGGATAATTTTGTAAAAACAAATTGAATTTTTTCTTGAATATATAAACGAACAAATAAAAAAATAAATTGGTCACTTATTGTGGACCGGAGGAAATAATAAAAATAAGTTGTGGCTGGACGTCCAAATTAATGTTCTTCTTTTCTTGTCCGTTTTTATATTTTCATTTACGAAAAACGGGAAAGTTGTCCTAGAAAATCTTTCTAAAATAAGGATTTCATTGTCTAAGTTAGGCGTGTACAAAGAAAATCGATAAACCGCACCAAATCGATAATTCGAGTCAAATTAAAAAAAAAAATCGATTGTGGTTTGGTATTGGAAAAAAAAATCGGACTATAATTAGTTTGGGTTTAACAAAAAAAGGTCAAACCAAAATCAAACCAACCCGATAGTACATTTATACAATTTTTAAAAATATTTTATATATATAAATATTTATTATAATGTAATTTATAAATATATTTTAA
Organism: Nicotiana sylvestris; assembly: GCF_000393655.2. Classification (NCBI taxonomy): domain Eukaryota; kingdom Viridiplantae; phylum Streptophyta; class Magnoliopsida; order Solanales; family Solanaceae; genus Nicotiana; species Nicotiana sylvestris. Next base: position 211,266,465 of record NC_091062.1, on the reverse strand, counting down.
ACTCTTTCAAAATTTTATTTTTTAACGTATTATTTTAAGTTTGGACTTAATATTCTTGAATGGTAAATAAATTTTATAGCCCATAAATGTAGTAACTCAAACAAAGTTCAAATCAATACTAATGCTAACAAAAGATATTCAATTCAACACTAGGAATGATGATAGTGTTGAATATCTATTTTTTAGTTTTACATTGGTATATAATGAAAATGCATAACTTAGTTTATCTTTTTCTTTAGTGCTTAATTATGTAATTAATAGTATTTATTAGCTATATTAATTTTAAGCATGACCTATATAGTATTTTTAGATTATGTTAATTCTCATTATGGCATATGCTTTATGCAATTTTATTATTATTTTTTGAATATTTTAATTATATCATATTATTGTATTATTTTCTTGAAAAATACATTATATAATTGTATCTTATTAGGACTAAAAAAATATTTGGAGACAAGTTACGTATTTTGTGCTACTTGAAAATCCGAGAAAAATCGAGATTGAAAAACCCGACTTTGTTGGTTTGGTTGGTTTACAGATTTAAAAATCCGGCATTATTAGTATGGTTTGTAATTAAAAAAATCCGAACCAACCTTACCTATTTTTACCCCTAGTCTAAGTATGCCAAAATTTAAATAAAATTCAAGAATTACACTAAACTTGAATGAAGGTATTGTAAGTGATAACCAAATTACGTATTATTTTATAATTCGATAGAATTTATAATCATCAGTAGTTGTTTGCTTGCTTGTTCAATATAATAAGGAAAATGTTAATCAGAAAATTAAATATAATCAACTCTTCGTTGTGCATCTAGAATAGAGGATCCAAGTAATTATAGGAACTAAAGCTGAGGAGAAAATTAAACTACTATGTACAAATTTGAACATCATGTTTGGAAGGAAGGAATTCAAAAATAGCTAAATTTACAAGTAATCATTCAAAAATAACCATAATTTCAAAAGTAATCGAAATTTAGCCACTTTTCATGTAAAGATAAATCTGAACGAAAATATCGTTCAAAATTCGGAAAAATAATCCAATAATATACTGGAATTCCAGTATAATATACAGGAACTCCAGTATACTTACCGGTCCAGTATAATATACTGGAACTTTTCGCGTGTAGGAGTTCTAGCATAATATGCTGGAAGTTCATACACAGTTACACCGATCTCCAGTATATTATGCTGGAACTTTTCGTGTTGCAGTAAAATATTGACTATTTTTCAATGACTTTGCAAACGCTGGCTATTTATGAATGACCAGTCCGAAAACTGGCTAACCCGTGCTATTTTTATTATTTGGAAGCACAGGAGAATATTCATTTGTTTATATTATTACCAGTATTTGATACTGGATCAATCATATCATTACTATATTTTCCCCATTTATTGTGTCAATGCACTAAACATTATGAAAAAAATATTTACACAATCAATAGGTATTGCTAGTTACTTTATAATAGCATAACTTGATAAACTAAAATAAATGGTAAATAACCTGTTATACAACAACAACGACAACAACCTAGTATAATCCCACTTAGTGGGGTCTGGGGAGGGTAGTGTGTCCGCAAACCTTACCCCTACCCTGGAGTAGAGAGGCTGTTTCCAAATAGACCCCCGACATACTTCCCTCCAAGAACTTCCTACCTTGCTCTTGGGGAGACTCGAACTACAACCTCTTGGTTGGAAGTGGAGGTTGCTTACCGTCAGAGCAACCCTCTTGTCTGTAAATAACCTGTTATAACAAGTTAAATTACACCGTTAGTATTTTACAATATTAAATTTGCAGGACCAATGATATACAAAGGAATATACCATTTATTTTACCAGTACAATCCTGAAGCTGCAATATGGGGAAACTTAGCATGGGGTCATTCTACTTCAACTGATCTTGTTGACTGGACTATTCATCCTCCTGCACTTATCCCTTCAGATTCATATGACATCAATGGTTGTTGGTCAGGTTCTGTTACACTTCTCCAAAATGGCACACCAGCTATACTTTACACTGGTTGTGACACACAAGATACACAACTTCAAAATCTAGCCATACCAAAAGATTTATCAGATCCTTATCTTATCGAATGGATTAAATCGGATCATAATCCGATAATGGTACCTAATCCAGGGGAAGAAACTTTGTTCAGGGACCCGAGCACGGCGTGGTTAGGCCCTGATGATGGAATTTGGAGAGTTATTATTGGAAATGAAAGAGAAGGCAATGGAACTGCTATTTTATACAAAAGTAAAGATTTTATTCATTGGACTGAAGCTGAGCGACCCTTGCATTGGACAAATGAAACTAGAATGTGGGAATGTCCTGAAATTTTCCCTGTATTAGTTGATGGTACTGAAAATGGAGTTGACACTAAAGTGATTTTTCAAGGGATTAAATATGTACTTAAGATTAGTGTGGCTGGTACTGGTGTTGATTATTATACGATTGGAAATTATGACCATGAGAATGATGTATATATACCAGATGATGGATTTGTAGACAATATTGAATCAGGATTAAGGGTGGATTATGGAAGGTTTTATGCTTCTAAGTCTTTTTTTGACAGTGCCAAAACCAGGAGGATCTTGATTGCTTGGGTTGATGAGTCTACAAGTAGGGAAATTGATATCATCAAAGGATGGTCTGGTCTTCAGGTAATTAATTCCTTTGATGCCTTTCTTATATATGGCACAATTCTCAAATATCTGATGAAAAACAATAATATATCGAGTATATTCTCATAAGTGGGATCAGGGAGGGTAGTATATATCTAGATCTGACTCTTACCTTGTAAAAGTAGGAAGGTTGTTTCTGATAAAACCTCGACTCAAGAAAAGCAAAACCGCAACAATTATGACGAAGAACTACGGAAAGATAAACAATAACAACAACTCAGTGGGTAGGGTCCGGGAGGGTAATGTGTACGCAAACCTTACCCCTACCCTGGAGGATAGAGAAGCTGTTTCCAAAAGAGAAACAATAACAATAACCAAAAAAAATATAATCGAAGCATAAGAAACATCGGGTAATAATAGCGATCTAAAAATAGGGAACACCAGGATAACACTAGTACTACAACTAAGAAAAAGAAGTACAGGTTTGGAAAAGAAATACGTTGGACGACTTACTAACCTCCTACCTTAATTCACGACCTCCACACCCTCATATCAAGGGTCATGTCCTCGGTAAGCTGAAGATGTGACATGTCCTGCATATCCTGATCACCTCTCCCCAACACTTCTTCGGCCTACCTCTATCTAAATATTTCTTCGGCCTACCTCTATCTAATGATAATCATTGTTTTACAGACGTTTCCTAGGAAGATTTGGCTCGATAAAGCTGGAAAGCAATTGGTTCAATGGCCAGTGGAAGAACTTGAAACACTAAGGAAAAACCAAGTTATATTACCAGCTACAACACTAAAAGCAGGTTCAAAGAGTGAAATTCCAGGTGTCACTGGTGCACAGGTATAATTCTTTAAACTTTTGCCGAGCGCATTTCGGAAACAACCTCTCTACCTTCACAGGTTACGGGAAGGTCTGGATACAAAGATTCCTCCCCAAACTTCATTCGTGGAATTACACTGGGATTGTTGTTTATTCATCGACTTATTATTGTTTCAGGCGGATGTAGAAATCTCCTTCTCAATCCCAATCGCGACGCTTGAGCAAGCAGAGGTTCTGGAATCAAGTTGGAGTAATTCACAAGAGATATGTCGCCAAAAAGCTTCATCAGCAAACAGTACTGGTGTTGGACCTTTTGGATTGCTAGTATTGGCCTCAAATACCATTGAAGAATATACTGCAGTGTTCTTTAGAATTTTCAAAAAGAATGGCAAGTTTGTTGTGCTAATGGGTTGTGATCAGAAAAGGTATCTACTCAACTCCTCCTAAAAGGATAGGCTACATTATCTGCTGCATACAAAAATCACTAGTTTTTAGGCTTATTTGTAGCTGGTGGTGGCAAAATGGATTAAAAAAAACAGTTATCCACCTGTATTATTCGTTAAAAAGTGGTTGGATAATGAACTTTTTAAAAACGGGTCAAATATGGATAAGAACCATATTATCCACTTAGAAAATGGATAACCAATGAATAACTAATGAGTTTAACTTTTATACTTATAAAGACTTAAATTGGAGGTTCTAAAGTTTGTGAGACTAGAAATTATCCCAAAAGTGATCATATTCAAGAAACCATGAATAATATGAATATTCACATTATATGCCAGTTAGCCTATTTTCAATCCGTATTATACATGGATCAAATAATTTATCTATTTTGAATCGCTCATATCCGGCCCGACCCGCCTGTTTGCCACCCCCTATTTGCAACATATAAATGCTTTTGCAACATCAATACTGGTAATATTTTTATAAGCTTGTTAATTTTTATTTGACTTGTACTTGTAAATAATAATTCTGGAGAAAAGAACGTTAGCCTATAAATGTAAATATAAATGAAACAGTAATTAATTCGAGCCCACTGAATTCCCAGTGTTTCAGCGAACACAAAGTTCGGCAGCAAATCACACTTATGGTTGCTTTGTTTGTAATTTAAAGCAATGCACAAGAAAGGAGGAGAACTCAGAAGTCGAATGGAAATTCTGAGAGGAAGGAATGCAATTTATAGCCAATGTTGAGCGATAACAGAAGAGGAAATCAGATTGCTCGTTGCTTTCTGTTTTCTGTCCGTTTTTTTCTATTTTTCAACAAGCTGCTGGCACCTTTCTTTTATAGTGTAATCAACTGGTAAACACACTCATTTGGTGAAGCATTTTCTCATGGTGGCTGGAGCACTAAGGCTTTTAATTAATGGAGGAAACACTCATGGTGGCTGGAGCACTAAGGCTTTTAATTAATGGAGGAAGCACTCAACATGGTGAAATGAGCACTTGCTCACTAATATTCATAGATTGGAAAACATCCGTTACAAATACGGATAATATTACGTTAATATTCACTATTAACAAATAAATTTGGTCAAAAATATTAATCAATCAATCGATCAGTTGACCAAATCCAAATCCGAAGCCGACGCCGAGCCGAGCCGAGCGAGCGACAACGGCAACGCGAGGCTTGCCTTCTTCCTAACTCTTTAAGAACTACATGAAGTGCATTTGGAAACATAAAATTTTACTCAAAATTTTCATTTCCCACCATTTTCCATTCACCTTCTTTTTAATACCTTTCCATATTAAAAAGAAACTCAACAATCCCCAAATGAATGGGGAATGACTATATCACGGAAGTATGCATGATAAACTTATGTGATTTGCAAGCAAGGATTAATTGCATTTGGATAAGTAGGTTTCCCTTTGAACTTTCCGTAGTGAACTTATGTCGGATATACATAGTCAATCGGTAGATTTGATATCTTTGAACCGTCGAACTTTAGTGTATACCTAGAAAACCATAAGTCACACAATCAACCCCTAACCGTCTTTGGTTCTCATTGTTGTGTTCGTTTCAGCCATGAACACCGCCTGATTTCATAAGTGCGTAGAGAATTGGCCTTGCAGAATTCTCCTTGAAGCGGCTAACACTTCACACTTACATAGGTGATTCCTAAACGTGTTATCTCGTAGATACACTATTTGATATATCCCGTATTAAATTTAGAAATCATTAAAAAGCCTTAATGCTTTATCCCTGGTACTGAACATTGTCTCATCACGAGAATGGACCAAGATTTTTGTTGACAATGTTGAACCGTCATTAATGACTTTGTTTGATCTCCTTGAACCTAGATCTTGGGATCTCTAGTCTTCTAGGTAGAGTTACCGCCACAATGACTTGTTCTCAGCCATAGTCCTATTCCCCTCGATGATTTCTCAATTACCTCTCTAGTTAGGCCTTTTGTAAGTGGATCTGACACATTATCACTTGACTTTACATAGGTAATCGTGATAATTCCTCTAGAGAGAAGTTGCCTAACGGTTTTATGTCTTCGTCGTATATGACGAGATTTACCATTATACATAACGCTCCCAGCCCTTCCAATTGCCGTTTGGCTATCGCAATGTATGCATATTGGTGCCAACGGTTTGGGCCAAAATAGAATGTCTTCCAAGAAATTTAGGAGCCATTCAACTTCTTCACCGGCTTTATCTAAGGCTATGACTCAACCTCCATTGTAGAGCAGGCAATACATGTTTGTTTGGACGACTTCCAAGGTACCGCTCCTCCACCAATAGTGAATACATATCCACTCGTGGACTTAGAATCAGCTGAACCGGTGATCCAATTTGCATCACAGTATCCCTCAATCACCGCAGGGAATTTACTGTAGTGCAAATCAAAGTTCTGGGTATGTTCTAAATATCCCAAAACTCGTTTTATTGTCATCCAACGAGATTGGCCTGGATTGCTCGTATATCGGCTCACTTTACTTATAGCATAAGCTATATCTGGTCGTGTACAATTCATGATATACATTAAGCATCCCAACACACGAGCATAATCCAATTGTGATATGCTTTGGCCTTTATTCTTTGCTGGTGCAAGATTCACATCAATTGGAGTCTTTGCAACTTTAAAGCCCAAGTGCTTGAATTTTTCAAGTACTGTCTTAATATAATGAGATTTTGACAATGCCAGACCATGAGGAGTCTTATGGATCTTAATTCCCAGAATTAAATCAGCAACTCCCAAGTTTTTCATATCAAACTTGCTAGTGAGCATACACTTAGTAGCATTTATGTTGGCAATGTCATTACTCATTATCAGCATATCATCCACATATAGGCAAACAATGACTATGTGATTTGGAACATTTTTAATGTACACACATTTATCACATTCATTTATCTTAAAACTATTTGACAACATTGTTTGGTCAAATTTCGCATGCCATTGTTTGGGTGCTTGTTTTAGTCCGTAAAGGGACTTAACAAGTCTACATACCTTCTTTTCTTTACCTGGAACCACAAACCCTTCAGGTTGTTCCATGTAAATTTCTTTCTCCAAATCTCCATTTAAGAAGGCTGTCTTTACGTCCATTTGATGAATTTCAAGACCATAAACTGCAGCTAAAGCTACTAGCATTCATATGGATCGTCACTGGAGAATATGTATCAAAGTAGTCAAGACCTTCTCGTTGTCTATATCCTTTGACAACAAGTCTTGCCTTAAATTTATCAATAGTGCAATCATCTTTCATTTTTCTTTTAAAAATTCATTTACAACCCAAAGGTTTATTTCCAGGAGGAAGATCAACCAATTCACATGTATGGTTGTTCAAAATGGATTCTATTTCACTATTAACTGCCTCTTTCCAAGACAATGATTCCGAAGATGACATAGCTTCTTTAAATGTTTGAGGCTCATTCTCCAATAAGAAAGTCACAAAATCTGGTCCAAATGAAGTAGACGTTCTTTGATGTTTACTACGTCTTGGATCCTCCTGATTAAATGTACTTTCTTTTGTTTCTTCCCGAGGTCGTTTAAATCCTTCACCAAAATCGACTCGCATTCCTTTTTATACGGATATATATTTTCAAAGAACTCAACATTATCTGATTCTATAACCGTATTATTATGAATGTCGGGATTTTCTGATTTATGAACCAGAAATCGATAGGCTTTACTATTGGTCGCATATCCTATGAAAACACAATCAATTATTTTCGGTCTTATTTTTACCCTTTTGGGTTTAGGAACTTGCACTTTTGCCAAACACCCCCACACTTTAAAATAATTCAAGTTGGGCTTCCTTCCTTTCCATTTTTCATATGGAATGGATTGTGTTTTGCTATAGGGTACTTGATTTAATATTCGGCTAGCCGTAAGAATGACTTCTCCCCACAAGTTCTGTGGCAAGTCAGAACTTATCAACAATGCGTTCATCATCTCCTTTAATGAACGATTCTTTCTTTCCGCAATTCCATTGGATTGGGGCGTGTAAGGGGATGTTGTTTGATGAATAATTCCATATTCTAGACATATTTCTTCAAACAGAGATTCATATTCACCACCCTATCACTTCTTATTATTTTGACTTTCTTGTTAAGTTGTGTTTCAACTTCATTTTTATATTGCCTGAATGCGTCTATTGCTTCATCTTTACTATTAAGTAAGTAAACATAGCAATATCGAGTACTGTCCAAAATAAAAGTTATGAAATACTTCTTTCCATCGCGAGATGGTATTGACTTCATGTCATAAATATCTGTGTGAATTAAGTCTAAAGGATTTGAATTCCTTTCAACCGACTTATGAAGATGTTTAACATACTTAGATTTCACACATATTTGACATTTTGATTTTTCGCATTCAAACTTAGGCAATATTTCCAAGTTAATCATTTTCCGCAAGGTTTTATAATTGACATGACCCAAACGTACATGCCATAAATCATTTGACTCAAGTAAGTAAGAAAAAACTGAAGTCTTATTATTATTGTCAACAACTATTACATTGAGCTGGAAAAGGCCCTCAGTGAGGTAACCTTTTCCTACAAACATTTCATTCTTACTTATTACAACCTTGTCAAATACAAAAATGCACTTGAAACCGTGCTTTACAAGAAGTCCAGTAGAGACTAAATTCTTCCTAATTTCGGGAACATGAAGGATGCTGTTCAAATTCATGACCTTGCCAGAAGTCATCTTGAGAAATATCTTCCCATATCCTTCAAATTTTGCTGTAGCAGCATTTCCCATAGAAAGAGTTTCTTCGGGTCCAGCAGAAGCATAGGTAGAAAATGCTTCCCTCATAGCACAAACATGGCGAGTGGCTCCAGAATCAATCCACCACTCCTTTGGGTTTCCTACCAGGTTGCATTCAGAAAGCATGGCGCACAAGTCATCAACATCATCATGCTTTTCTACCATGTTTGCTTGACCCCTTTGCTTGTCTTTCTTCCGAGCACGACACTCCGTAGATTTGTGTCCGGTTTTCCCACAGTTGTAGCAGTTTCCACTGAACCGCTTCTTGCTTGGGTTGTATTTCGGACCAGAAGCCTTCTTTCTCTTTTTGTTATCTTCAACAATATTTGCTCCCATTATTGTTGAATTTCCACGGCCTCTTCTCTCAGCAGCTTTGTTGTCCTCTTCGATTCTCAATCGAACAATGAGATCTTCAAGGGACATCTCCTTTCGTTTGTGTTTCAAATAATTTTTGAAGTCCTTCCACAATGGAGGCAACTTCTCAATTATTGCTGCTACTTGGAATGCTTCATTGATGACAAGACCTTCAATGAAAATTCCGTTAGTAAAATTACTAAAAATTTTACTTTCAACATCAGTATTCTTTTGAAATATACCTTCAGCAAGTAGATCATGAATAATTACTTGCAATTCTTGGACTTGGGTAATAACAGACTTGTTATCTACCATTTTGTAATCCAAAAGTTTTGCAGCGACGAATTTCTTCATCCCGATATCTTCAGTTTTGTATTTCTTTTCAAGCGCATTCCACAATTCTTTTGATGTCTCCACGCCACTGTATACATTATACAGATTATCATCCAGTCCGCTAAGAATATAATTCTTGCAAAAAAATTAGAATGCTTCCACGCCTCAATCTCGAGAAAGCTTTCATTCTCTAGAGTTTCATCTGGCAGATCCGGAACATCTTCCTTGATGAACTTCTGTAGACATAACGTAGTCAAGTAGAAGAACATCTTCTGCTGCCAGCGCTTGAAATCAATCCCGAAAATTTTTTCGGATTTCTCTGCCGGTGCCAACGCCGGTGTTCGGCTTGTTGATGCGTTGGCTGTCATCATCGGAACAGCTCGGTTTCTGTTGTCATTTTCCATTTCTGTAAAAGAATGACACAAATAAATGTTTAAACTGGGAGAAAAAAAAATCACGTCGATTTTAATTTCCAACAAACCGCCACGAAGGATTATTTTTACAACGGAAATCGAGCTATTCCGATGATGACAGCCAACGCTTCAACAAGCCGAACACCGGCGTTGGCACCGGCAGAGAAACCCGAATTTTTTTTTGGGATTGATTTCAAGCGCTGGCAGCAGAAGATGTTCTTCTACTTGACTACGTTATGTCTACAGAAGTTCATCAAGGAAGATGTTCCTGATCTGCCAGATGAAACTCCAGAGAAATGAAAGCTTTCTCGTGATTGAGGCGTGAGAGCATTCTGATTTTTTGTGCAAGAATTATTTTCTTAGCGGACTGGATGATAATCTGTATAATATATACAGTGGCGTGGAGACATCAAAAGAATTGTGGAATGCTCTTGAAAAGAAATACAAAACTGAAGATGCCGGGATGAAGAAATTTGTCACTGCAAAATTTTTGGACTACAAAATGGTAGATAGCAAGTCTGTTATTACCCAAGTCCAGGAATTGCAAGTAATTATTTATGATCTACTTGCTGAAGGTCTTGTCATCAATGAAGCATTCCAAGTAGCAGCAATAATTGAGAAGTTGCCTCCATTGTGGAAGGACTTCAAAAATTATTTGAAACACAAACGAAAGGAGATGTCCCTTGAAGATCTCATTGTTCGATTGAGAATCGAAGAGGACAACAAAGCTGCTGAGAGAAGAGGCCGTGGAAATTCAACAATAATGGGAGCAAATATTGTTGAAGATAACAAAAAGAGAAAGAAGGCTTCTGGTCCGAAATACAACCCAAGCAAGAAGCGGTTCAGTGGAAACTGCTACAACTGTGGGAAAACCGGACACAAATCTACGGAGTGTCGTGCTCGGAAGAAAGACAAGCAAAGGGGTCAAGCAAACATGGTAGAAAAGCATGATGATGTTGATGACTTGTGCGCCATGCTTTCTGAATGCAACCTGGTAGGAAACCCAAAGGAGTGGTGGATTGATTCTGGAGCCACTCGCCATGTTTGTGCTGTGAGGGAAGCATTTTCTACATATGCTTCTGCTGGACCCGAAGAGACGCTCTCTATGGGAAATGCTGCTACAGCAAAAATTGAAGGATACGGTAAGATATTTCTCAAGATGACTTCTGGCAAGGTCATGACTTTGAACAACGTCCTTCATGTTCCCGAGATTAGGAAGAACTTAGTCTCTACTGGACTTCTTGTAAAGCACGGTTTCAAGTGCGTTTTTGTATCTGACAAGGTAGTGATTAGTAAGAATGAAATGTTTGTAGGAAAAGGTTACCTTACTGAGGGCCTTTTCAAGCTGAATGTAATAGTTGTTGAAACTAATAATAAAACTTCAGCTTCTTCTTACTTACTTGAGTCAAATGATTTATGGCATGTACGTTTGGGTCATGTCAATTATAAAACCTTGCGAAAAATGATTAACTTGGAAGTATTGCCTAAGTTTGAATGCGAAAAATCAAAATGTCAAATATGTGTGGAATCTAAGTATGTTAAACATCCTTATAAGTCGGTTGAAAGGAATTCAAATCCTTTAGACTTAATTCACACAGATATTTGTGACATGAAGTCAATACCATCTCGCGGTGGAAAGAAGTATTTCATAACTTTTATTGACGATAGTACTCGATATTGCTATGTTTACTTACTTAATAGTAAAGATGAAGCAATAGACACATTCAGGCAATATAAAAATGAAGTTGAAACACAACTTAACAAGAAAGTCAAAATGATAAGAAGTGATAGGGGTGGTGAATATGAATCTCCTTTTGAAGAAATATGTCTAGAATATGAAATTATTCATCAAACAACATCCCCTTACACGCCCCAATCCAATGGGATTGCGGAAAGAAAGAATCGTTCATTATAGGAGATGATGAACGCATTGTTGATAAGTTCTGGTTTGCAACAGAACTTGTGGGGGGAAGCCGTTCATACGGCTAACCGAATACTAAATCGAGTACCCCATAGTAAAACACATTCCATTCCATATGAAAAATGGAAAGGAAGGAAGCCCAACTTGAATTATTTTAAAGTGTGGGGGTGTTTGGCAAAAGTGCAAGTTCCTAAACCCAAAAGGGTAAAAATAGGACCGAAAACAATTGATTGTGTTTTCATAGGATATGCGACCAATAGTAAATCATATTGATTTATGGTTCATAAATCAGAAAATCCCGACATTCATAATAATACGGTTATAGAATCAGATAATGCTGAGTTCTTTGAAAATATATATCCGTAAAAAAATGAATGGGAGTTGTTTGGTGAAGGATCTAAACGACCTCGGGAAGAAACAAAGAAATTACATTTAATTAGGAGGATCCAAGACGTAGTAAACGTCAAAGAACGTCTACTTCATTAGGACCAGATTTTGTGACTTTCTGGAGAATGATCCTCAAACATTTAAAGAAGCTATGTCTTCTTCGAAATCATTGTCTTGGAAAGAAGCAGCCAATAGTGAAATAGAATCCATTTTGAACAACCATACATGGGAATTGGTTGATCTTCCTCCTGGAAATAAACCTTTGGGTTGTAAATGAATTTTTAAAAGAAAATTAAAAGATGATGGCACTATTGATAAATTTAAGGCAAGACTTGTTGTCAAAGAATATAGACAACGAGAAGGTCTTGACTACTTTGATATATATTCTCCAGTAATGATCCATATGAATGCTAGTAGCTTTAGCTGCAGTTTATGGTCTTGAAATTCATCAAATGGACGTAAAGACAGCCTTCTTAAATGGAGATTTGGAGGAAGAAATTTACATGGAACAACCTGAAGGGTTTGTGGTTCCAGGTAAAGAAAAGAAGGTATGTAGACTTGTTAAGTCCCTTTACGGACTAAAACAAGCACCCAAACAATGACATGCGAAATTTGACCAAACAATATTGTCAAATGGTTTTAAGATAAATGAATGTGATAAATGTATGTACATTAAAAATATTACAAATCACATAGTCATTGTTTGCCTATATGTGGATGATATGCTGATAATGAGTAATGACAATTCCAACATAAATGCTACTAAGCGTATGCTCACTAGCAAGTTTGATATGAAAAACTTGGGAGTTGCTGATTTAATTCTTGAAATTAAGATCCATAAGACTCCTCAAGGTCTGGCATTGTCACAATCTCATTATATTAAGACAGTACTTGAAAAATTCAAGCACTTGGGCTTTAAAGTTGCAAAGACTCCAATTGACGTGAATCTTGCACCAGCAAAGAATAAAGGCCAAAGCATATCACAATTGGATTATGCTCGTGTGTTGGGATGCCCAGTGTTTCAGCGAACACAAAGTTCGACAGCAAATCACACTTACGGTTGCTTTGTTTGTAGTTTAAAGCAATGCACAAGAAAGGAGGAGAACTCAGAAGTCGAATGGAATTTTTGAGAGGAAGGAATGCAATTTATTGCCAATGTTGAGCGATAATAGAAGAGGAAATTAGATTGCTCGTTGCTTTCTATTTTCTGTCCGTTTTTTTCTGTTTTTCAACAAGCTGCTGGTTTCTTTTATAGTGTAATCAGCTGGTAAACACACTCATTTGGTGAAGCATTTTCTCATGGTGGCTGGAGCACTAAGGCTTTTAATTAATGGAGGAAGCACTCATGGTGGCTGGAGCACTAAGACTTTTAATTAATGGAGGAAGCACTCAACATGGTGAAATGAGCACTTGCTCATTAATATTCACGGATTAGAAAACATCCGTTACAAACACGGATAATATTACGTTAATATTCACTATTAACAAATAAATTTGGTCCAAAATATTAATCAATCAATCGATCATTTGACCAAATCCAAATCCGAAGCCGACGCCGAGCCGAGCCGAGCGAGCGACGACGGCGGCGCGAGGCTTGCCTTCTTCCTAACTCTTTAAGAGCTACATGAAGTGCATTTGGAAACTTAAAATTTTACTCAAAATTTTCATTTCCCTCCATTTCATATTCACCCTCTTTTTAATACCTTTTCATATTAAAAAGAAACTCAACAAATACTACTTGATGGAACATGACAAGTTTGAAAGTGTTTGTTTGCATTTAACTTACATAGTCGCCCACCCAACTATAGTCGCCTACCCAGCTGTTTAAACTAAAAAGATTTTAGAAATTCATTATGAATTTTTCAAAATGCAGGTCTGCTGAGGGTTTTGAGTACGACACAAGCAAATATGGAGCCTTTTTGGATGTTGATCCTGTTACGGAAAAGTTGTCATTGAGAACTTTGGTAAGTTTACTATCAAAATACAAATCTCCTAATTTTTGAATTATGCAACACATGTAACATATTCAAAGCTCGAAATAGCTAGACTAATTATATGCTTTTTTTTTTTCTTTTTTAAAACAGATTGATCATTCCATAGTAGAAAGCTTTGGTGGAGGGGGAAAAACTTGCATTACAACCAGAGCTTATCCTACTTTAGCCATCAACGATAATGCCCATATATTTGTTTTCAACAATGGATCCCACGATGTTGAAGTCTCCGGTTTGAGTGCTTGGAGTCTAAACCGGGCTCAGATCAACTGAACCGTTCGACGAATCATTTAACCAATAATTTATAAGGGAAAATCATTTTCTTTTTAATAAATTTGAAATAAAAACATGTATGTTTTTTTTTAAATTCTTGATCACCAAAAGATTTGGAGGTACGAAAAAAAAAAGGAACATTGCATTCGCCTTTTTATTTTAAGATCAAGTCAGCTTTTGGGAATATGTATAAATTTTGCATGAGTTTTCTTATATCTCATAATTAATAAACTTTTATCTGCATATATAATATCTGTATAGAGAAATAAAGTAGAAACCAAAGTACCAAATAGTTACTGCTAGTTTGAAGAGTTTTTGCCAATATTGTCCCTTATCTTTGAGGTTAGGTTTATTTTGGTCCCTCAAATATAATCATGAGCATATTTAGTCCCTTAAGTATGCTAAAGTAGAGCACCTTTAGTCTCACTGATAGAATCTGTCAAAGATCAATTACGGAGTTGTGTTTCGGCACTGACCGTCTTTTTAATTTACTTATCAAAAATATTTTATAAACCAACATCCACTAATAGTAGAGAGCTGATAAATTTAAGATTTTAACGTTGAAACTTTTACTTTTAAAATTTTTTGTTGATTTTTTCAAAAAGAAAAGTTAAAATTTGAAAAATATATAGCTGACAAGATCACTTCTAGGCATATTATTGAAGCAAACAAATAACCAGATTGTATTATCACTTTTAGCCCGCACCAGAAATTATTTATATTTAGTAGCCGAAAAAGTATATAAAATTTGTATAATTTTTGTATATTAACATACAAAATGTATTTATATACAAAATAATATACAAATTTATACATTTTTCGGCTATTATTTTACAACAGCTATACAGTGTCATTTTCTCATTGAAAACTGGCACATAGGGGATATTTTCAAGGTCAAAATTTTAGAAGACATTATCTAAAAATGAAGAATTAAAGCGATAATTTGCGTTATCTAATAAAAGGAGAGGAAACATTTTGCTTTAGAGCAGAAGATTTGATTCATGAATCAGAGTTGGTTAACACCGTTAGTTTTTGAACACATTCTGTCAGTGAGACTAAAGGTGCTCCACTTTAGCATACTTAAGGGATTAAATATGCTCAGGTTATATTTGAGGGATCAAAATACACCTACCCTCAAAGATAAGAGACAATATTGGTCAAAAACTCTCGTTTGAATTAAGAAGATCTAAATAAAACTGATGTTATTTTAGTACTGGCCAACTACTTGAATTAGAGATGGATTGGATATCATGTAAATGCAAATTAAGATTAAAAAATAAATAAGGCTACTTAGGTATTGTTTATAATTACATTGCTTTAATTCTATGAGGTACAATAATGTTATCAGATATGATTGATTTATTCAAATCAAAATGATTAACTTTTTAAAAAGGGAACAACATGAGCTGGCAATAGATATTTATTATTCTAAACAATAATACAGAGAGCCAAATACTTTTGTAATTAATAAGAGTTAGAAAGTCTAATTAACTTTGTGATAGCCAATACAGTTGTCCAAAATAACATGTTATAATTTTTATAAAATAAGTATGTACGAGTAAACTAATATACACAAAAGGGAAAATTTTGTACTCAAACAATTAATTTAATTACCTAACTAATGACGAAAAGAATAAATATTTTATCAGACTTGTAAACCCAAATTGAAAGAATATGGGCAGACACGATTTTGGTGTATCTGGAAACGACATAAGCCCCTACTTTGTTATTATGCTATTTATCGTAGTTTTAATTTTTATATATTTTAATTTAATATATTTTCAATTTTAATATATATCTAATTTTAATGTATTTTCAATTTTAGCAACATCTAATATTTTATATTCGTACCTTTCAATTTTAGCAAATAAACCTCGAGAGAGTAATACCCGACTTGAACCCTAGTTGTACAAATTTGCATATCCAATTGGTCTTGAGAAAGTTAATTCGGCCAAAATCACTCGAACCACCGAGAGGTGTAGAGTTTGAAGTTTTCCGGCCAAGTGGCAAGTTCATCCAAACCAGCCCAAAATCACACCACATAATCCCCGTTCTTCCCTCAACCCTAATTCGTGATTATTTTCCTTCAAATCTCTGTGAAACGGCGGCCCGCGGTGGCTGAAATCTGAGGGGTACTCTATAAATACGAGGTTTTGTGTTTTATTTGATATTTTGACCTAGAGAGCTCGGATTTTGGTGATTTTTCGAAGGTTTTTCAAGAAATTCCTTGGTATAAGTGATTCTAACTCAGATTTGGCTAGAGTACATGAATCTATCACTGAATTCATCATTTATTTCGTGATTTGGGATGGAATTTGGGAAGAAAATTGTGAAATCTTTCAAAAATGTAAAATGATGATTTCAAGGACAAATTATCTTAAATGTGAATATGTTGACTGTCTTGTTTCAATATGTACAACTCATCAATGCCTCAACTTTTATATTGTGGTGAGTTGTTTCATTTTGATTAGTTAGCTACATTTAATAAGAAATTCCGTATCCACAATATTGGTTTTTTTAATTTGTCTCTTTCAAAAAGCCAAAGATCCTTGTGAATCATGTTTTAGAATATTGTCATAACGATATTTAATACAACTATTATTTGGTAACCGAGTTAGACTAGATGATATTAATATATTATATCCAATAAAGCAATAGGTTTATCATTATAGCTTAACCACTCCATTAAAACCAATGTAATATTGCCAATTAATTCCAGCTGACCACTTCTCCCCCACTTTACACTTTGCACCAGAGAGTTAATATTTCGAGGTTATGGATTCAGGAATCTAAAATTTTAAGTTATTGCGTTCTAAATTATTTACTCCGGTTCACAAAAAGTAATCAATTTGTTTTTTTATTTTGGTTCAAATTAAATGTCAATTTATATAATCAAGAAAAAAAATTCTAACTTGTTTTTCCAAAATTACCCTTATGTACGTATTTCTAAAAAGTCATTTACTCCTCATATTTGAGAAGAGAATTAAGTGCTACTATAACTCTGGTGCAACATTTAATGAAGGGTAGTTTAGTTATACTAACTATTTTTCGTCTAGAATTTAGTATTTTCGTGTGCCCAAAGCAAATTGGTCCTTATTGTGTACCGGAGGGAGTAATAATTCGTATATATTCAATGAACTTTTTAAAAATAAATATATGGTTTGAATCAAAATTATTGGGTTCGACCAAACGCGCAGTGAGCACTCGGGCTCCGCCCCTACTTTACACCTTCAACTGGCAGACAAGTGGACAACATACAGTTTCAAGTTGAGGGAAATGACAGAAAAGTGAAAAGTAAGTTTAAGAGCAGAATCTAAAGAAAAACAGAAGAAGAGCATACTACTAACAAAACATGGCATTCAATGGGGTATTAGTGGTGTCAGTGGCAAAGTTTTCAGCACAGATTTGGCAGTTTCTGGCATGTTTGCAAGATCCAATAAGCAGCCAACAACTGTTGGATCTTGTTATCTGTTTTCCTCTTCAACGGATTGGTCTCTGTGTTTGGACTTTCCTCTGTTTTCCTCATAGCCTTTATTCCTACCAACGTTATTCTTACGCTACTTCTTCTACTTCATCATCTCATCATCAAGATTTTGATAATTCCTCTATTTCTTCTTCTTCAAATCTGGGACAGAATTGGGTTGAGTTCGACTTGATAATCTAATCTCCCTGTAACTACTGATCACCCATCTACCTGAATTTTATTTTCTGAATGTATATAGTCAATTTGAGTTGACCCTTTTCCCTTTTGTATTTTTTTCTTTCAAAAGAGGGGAGTTGGAGCAACAGTAAAATTGTCTTTGTGTGACCTAAAGGTTACGGAAATCAGCCATTGATGCTTGCATCAAGTAGGCCGGTTACATCACACTCTTTGGAGTGCGGTCCAAAATCAAGACCTTGTGTGAATGCGTGATGCTTCGTGCACCAGGCTATCTTTTATTCTTTTTCTTCCCCTCGACACACATGATTGATTCAGTTGTCTGTTCATTAGTAATTGTGGTGAAAGTGCTTCAGTTTCTACAGCAACTGATGTCTTATGTTAAGGTGGCTGATTTTGGATCCATTCGGATGATGATACTGTGAATTATGGGTGTTCCAAGACTTATTGAGTTTTTCTTCTTGTCACTAAAAGTCTGAATATTTTGTGGTTCTTGAGCTTGTATTCAGGAATTTAAGATAATTTTCATTGAGCTAGAGTTGGAGGTTATTTTTTTGGACCCTTGTACAGTCAAAAAGAAAAGAGTAAACCACCAGCAGTATGTTTATGGTAAATTTTACAGATTATGGTTGCAGCTGCCTAAATTAAGGGCCAGCTTCAAGTAGCAAAATATTTATGTGACCTATTGGTGTCATCATTTGCATAACTTTCCTGTTAGAATTGCAACTTCTATAAGCATTTGGTACCAGTTGTTTGTTGTCTCTGTCCATCAATTCGATACTACGTGCAATATGCAGAATTGTTTCATATTGCCAAAAGAGCATGAAGAATTTTAAGAACTCATCTGCAGATTTATTTGGTCACCTTTGGGCTGTTGTCTCTCTAGCAAAGAATTTGGAATTCAGGAGTTGTTTCTCCTTAAAATAGATCATGCTCTGGTTCTCAGCAGCTATACGCATGCATACTATTATAACATCCAAACCATGCATAATAGAATGCAATGACGGAGCCACTCATTGGCAAAGAGAGTCAATTGACACCTACCGCATAGATATGTTAAATATTTTATTTTTATGCAGATATATATGTGTTGAATCCCCTTAATTTTTTTATATGCTTATTTATATTTTGACTCCTCTTAGGGAAAATTCTGGCTCCGCTATAGAAAGAAAAAGAAATGAGCAAAATATTAGTTTCAATTGACATGGAGCAGAACGATTTATAGTTAGACATGAATAGCACAAGAAAAGATAGATAGAGAAGGTACCAAAAAGAGAAAGAGAAACCAATACATGCAACAGAAAAAATGACTTCAAGGACTAATAAATGGTAAAACAGACTGATGGTGCTTACTGTCTACTGCAGCATAACTGATATCCTCTCCTCTGTAAGTCGTCTTGTGTCAAAACAAGCACCAAAAGATGTAATCCATAAAAACACACAACTTTTGTCGGAACTCTTCTTTCCAAATCATTTTTCAAGGACAGTGAGTTACTGCAACTCCTCTGTTGAAGTAAAGTTTTCTAACAGGAGTTAACTGAGAATCTGCTATTCGTGCAGCCTGTCCATACAACGGGGTCTTGTTCACCTCCATATTTACTGCTTCCAGTTTATGCAACGCGGATTATATTAACCCTTTTTATTTCCAGTGACTGAAACTTCTTCTATCCATCTCCAGTGTAGCATCGAGATTGTTGTGAATCTTGAAGACGGCTATATAGTAAAGGTCAGGGAACAGCTCTTTCATGATAGACCTTTCCAGCTATTTATCTGACCATAATCTGATCTTCCTGCCATTGCGCTCCTTCAGTTATCTTTTTTTTATAAAGTCCTACCTCTAATTGGTTTCCATAGTGCAACTACATATGAAGTAGTCACTAGTCTAGTGCACCAGTTATCAGTTTTGCTGTATTGCACTGTTATCACATTCTTCCACAATTCATCCCTGCTCATTGTACCTCCTACACTATTCGGGAACAAACTTTTGTTGAGAATTTCAGATTTTTGATTCCCATACCTCATAGAATTTCTTTTTGTCTTTAGTCACTATGGGCCATCTGACTCGATGCATTTCTTTCTTCTCAGAATTTCATTACCATAGAAAGGTTTTATTTTATTCAATCGCTTTCCAACATTTGCACGAATGTGCAGTAAAGACATCAAGTAGGGACGCCATACAAAACACTACTGATTAGTATAGTCTTCCTCCCAAAGAAAGGTACAGCTTCTTTCTTGGAGCAAATCTGTTTTTACATCTGTCAATGACACTTTGCCAAGTGCCAGATTCTTTGTGTTTTGCTCCCAGATGTAGCCCAAGACAAACGGTGGGGTTTCCACCTTGCAATCGAATATCACAGCCAAGTCTTCTACTATATGATCAGCATTCACTGACGATATAACATGATATAAACTTAAAGCTGCTTCGTCTGCTGAAAGGCAAAATAGTTCCCTAGCAATGGCACTGTTTGAATCTTTTTTCAGAATAGGCAATCCATTAGAAGGGTAAAACAGGATATCCATAGCTTCGAGGGGGAAGCACCTGATTAAAGCAGAAGCAAGTTTTTTAATCAACAAGTCTACCATTTAATATGAAAAAGAAAAAAAGAAAAACTAGCAGCAAAGGTAAGAAAAATAGGAAGCACTAAACACAAAGCTTAAGGTTCATCTCCATTTGCAAACTGAAGAAGTAAATCATAATTACACCCGTACCCTTATGGAAGTCTGCCACAAGCTGATCTCGTTCTATTTCACCAACCCTGCTATAACAACAAAACCAGGAGTACGACTCCTGCTCATACGTGATATGCAACACAAGGATTAGAATGCAAAAGAAACCAGCAAACGATGCTTATAACCCAAGCCCAAACCATGGAAAGCTGAATTTGAAAATAACACAAGAAAAACATACATCCAAAATAACAGGATATCAGTTTCAATTCACATATAGCTTTGAATAATTTAAACAGATATGAACTACTACAAAGTGAAGAAAATGCAGAAAGACAACAATCTCAATAGAAAAAACTGAAAAACGGGGAAAAGAGAATAACAGGATATCAGTTTCAATTCATGGAAGTTTAGTATAATATCTTTCAGTAACAACTAATTTGATCAGAAAGCTAACTTCAGTGAACTTAGGCAGGACGGTTTACCTTCTCTTGAATTCTTGTCAACCTTCCGCTAGTTTGGCTCTGTACTACAAGTGGCTGAAGAAGATCAGAATAGCTGCAACAATGCCAACTCAGTAAAGCCATGCCATGATTGGAAACAAGATTGTTTTTGACAGATTAGCCGTTTTAGTTCATGGCTGGTGCATAGTGAAAAGGACAAAGTTAAGGTAGAAGTCATGTCTGCTCAGCACAGTTCAAACGCCAAGTCTCCGGCTCTAGTCTTTGTTCACGCTAATTCTCTGACTCGGTTCATGCTCTGGAAACCAGCTCCAGCTAGTGGAACTCCTGTTCTGAAGGTTGCAATAATGGGTGATCTGGCTTGGTGCAGAGCATTGTTTAGTATGAGATTAGATATTAGCTCCGTCCTAATCTTTGCATTCTTTTATATTCACAAATGAATTTGTTTGAGTAGACAACACAATCCTCTATAATTGTTCGACAAACTCAGGATACACTATATCTCCAGTAATTTGAGATGAAATACTCGCACTAGTGGGCTTTATGATCCTCTTCTATAATCTATTAGAGACGAATGCATACAGTTGGCTGCTAAATGAGTGCATAGTCACCATTTACCACAACACCAAAGCTGTTTGTAATGAATTATTACAGGTAATCAAGCAGTCACCAATAATCCCTACATGAACATACCCCATCCTTAAAATGGTGAAATCTGTTGGCATCTCTCAGAATTATCTCTCGTCCTGTGACTTTAGATATTAATTTAATAGCAGAATGACAATCACCACAAACCCGAAGATTTTTCATTACTCGTATAGGCATACCTTCAGGCAATTTCAGAAGTCCATAGGCCACAGCTAGTTTCTCACTGTGATAATTCAAGCTATGCATCTTCTCTTCTTCATCCACATCATGCAGAGCAAAGCTTCCATCAGGACAATATCCAGCTTCTCTTAACATAGGGCGCAACTTTTCTAACATTTTGATGATCGATTCATGCTCGGGATGGGGTGTGCTCTGTCCACCGGTGAACATATGCACCTTCTTGTCTACCTCAAGCCAACTACAACCAGGTGATTTAACCACTTCCCTAGACTGCATTGACTTCCTAAGCGAAGCAACATCAGCCCACTTACCTTTGGATGCATAAATATTAGAAAGTAGGACATAGGGCCCAGAATTTTGGGGTTCAAGCTGTAAAAGTTTCTTTGCAGCAACTTCCGCCAAGTCTAGGTTCATATGCATCCTACATGCACCCATCAAAGAACCCCAAACAATTGCATCTGCTTCTACAGTCATTTTGTTGATCAGATCCATTGCCTCATTCAACCGACCAGCTCGACCAAGCATGTCTACCATGCAAGCATAATGTGCAGTTGCTGGCTCCATCTGATATTTTGAATTCATGGACTCGAAGATGCCTTGCCCTTCTTTCACTTTCCCAGTGTAGCTGCATGCAGATAGAACTCCAACAAAGGTAACCTCGTCTGGGGTAATACCTAAAGAACACATTTCTCTGAACACTTCTAGAGCTTCATCTCCTAAACCATGTTGAGCATAACCTGTTATAATGGAATTCCACATGACCACATCTTTAGGAGAAAATCTGTCAAATATTATTTTTGCCTTGACGAAATCACCACATTTAATGTACATTGTGATTAATACAGACGAGACATACACATCATCATCACAGTCGGTTCTGATTAACTTTGCATGTATCTCTCTACCATAATCAAGACTTGCAAGACTAGCACAAATTGAAAGCATGCTTATCAAGGAAGGGAAATTTGGCCGAAATCCTTCTACTTGCATTCGTTGAAACAAATCCAGCGCCTCTAACTCATACCCTTTCCTTTCGTAAACCTTGATCATTGCACTCCATGTTGCATCATCCTTCTCCTTCAAATGATCAAATACCATCCTTACTTTAGCAACCTCCCCATTCTGTCCAATTCCAAGTATTATGGCATTACAAGCAGGAGTGGTTTTTACAGGCATTACTTCGAAAAGCTTCCACGCCTCTTCAAATCTACCATATTGCACATTGCTTATGACAATTGCAGTCCATGAGATCTCATTCTTATCAGGCATGACTTCAAATAGTTTTCTAGCAATATCCAGTTTACCATTTTGGGCATATCCTGATACCATGGCAGTCCAAGAAACGACATTCTTTTGTGGCATGTCATCAAAGAGGTCGCGAGCCTCTTCCAACCTGGCTTCCTGACAATATCCACATATCATATTAGTCCTTGCAACTACATCCTTTACTGGCATCATGACGTAAAGCTTTCTAGCCTCATCAATTCTCCCTTCTTGAATCAACCCGCCTAACATCACAGTCCATGACACAACATTCTTTTCAGGCATTTGCCAAAACAGAGTTTCCGCCTCCTCAACCAATCCCTTCTCAACATACCCTCTGACCATAGCAGTCCAGGAAATGACATTTCTTTGGGGCATTTTGTCAAACACCTTTCTTGCTTCCTTCACCATCCCATTCTTTACATAACCTGAGATTAACCCATTCCAGGAAACAATGTTTCTCTCAGGCATTTGATCAAAAAGACGCTGGCCTTCATAGGGCTGCTGATTTTGGAAATACCCAGCGATTATCGAGTTCCAAGAAGTTACAGTTTTGTCGGACATTTCGTCGAACACCCTTCGGGCATTCTGAATTTGGCCCAAACGAGCAAAATGAGAAATCTGAGAATTCGCTGCAATTGCGTGAGTGTAATAGTATTTCCGACATTGAACAAAGAATACGCGGTGCATCAATGAGAAACGTACTCCCGCGGTAGAACTACTTCTCTTCGGATATGAACCAACGCTTAGTTGGAGTCTTTGCGAGCAGAGAAGGAAGACAAGTGTAGTAGTATCTGAAAAATTGGCTCTGTTATTTTTATAAAAATAATAATTTATTTCGTTTGTCCATATATACTTAGGCGTATATTTTACCATTGTTCTAACTAAATTTACTTCTACTAACCATATCATTAAGTAAAATATTAATTACATCAGATAATAAAGTTGTCGTTTGAGTTGCTCAATCGTCCCTTGCCCTCGGTCCTCATAACGTGTTACAAAACTTTTATCGTACGATTATACATACCGAAGAAATTCAACAAAGATGGTATGAAAAATATTTTTCTATTTCTTGTGTCATATGTACAGTGCTATTTCTATATTTATACAAGGCAGAATACACATGGAGACACTTAAAGTTGACACCATTTTTTATTTAGACACCAGAACTTAAGGGTGTTCCTAATGAGCACATACATTACATGAACTTTGTCCCAATTAGGCACTTCTTGCTGAGTTGGCACATAAAGTGAGTTTCACCCAATATAGCTAGGTGCGTGAAGAGCCCAAAAAATAGATTTTTCTTTTTGTCTTTCTTATTTCTTCTTCTTCTTCTTCTTCTTCTTCTTCTTCTTCTTCTTCTTCTTCTTCTTCTTCTTCTTCTTCTTCTTCTTCTTCTTCTCCATTGCCTCCTCCACTTTCACCATTGTTGTGCCTCCACCATTGATTTAGCTCCAAAGTTTGAACCAACAATCGTCCATATTGATTAAAGTAAGAAATGAAATCCCAATACCACAGCTGCCCACACCCTTTACAAACCCTTCTTCTTCACACAAAAAAGCAACCGCCAGCCCCTTCTCTAAACAACCAGCCGCCGGCAAGCTCCCCCCTTCTCACCACCAAATCCTCCGCCACCCTCATCTCTAAACCCCATTGCCAAACCTTTCTTATTCACCCCACCCATCTCCAGCCGTCACTCATCTCCAGGAGCAGCCTCCCTATTGATTAAAACTGAAATGAGTCTGAATTCTTCATTTCAAATCGAAACACCATTAATGGGGTCTTTATAAAGATTGAAGGTTTAAAATAGGTTTCTTGATTTGATGAAAAATTGAGAAATTAATATTGGGGTTATCTTCAAGTCTTGGTAGGGAATCTTTAGTTGAAGTTATAACAAATTTGGAGGAGTTTCTCTTGAAATTTTGGATTAAAATCGTGGTTGAAACAAGAATACGCATGAAGATAGTGAAGAACACCAAGAACAATGATTTCAAGAACACCAATATGTCCTTTTTTTGTCTTTTCTTTTGTTAATAATGTGTCATTTTCTGATTGGGTGTAAATTAAGTTTTTTCTTCTTTTTGAGAATGTTATTTTATTTTGTTTACTAAATAGATTTTAAAATAGTTTTTTTTAACTCAAAATGATATATATCCTTTTTTTATTTGTCATTCGCCACGTTAGCCGCGAGTGCATTGCACACACTTTGTAAGTTCGGCTAATTATAAAAAAAATGCCTAATTGGAACAAGTTTAGTGTAGTATGAGTGCTCAATAGGAACAACCTTCAGTTTAGGTGTCTAAATGAAAAATGATGCCAACTTTAAGTGTCTCCAGATGAATTCCGCCTTTATACAAAGAAATAACCATCACCATTGGCTACAATTTATGTGTATTCTTACATGTACATGTGGCCATCACTTTAAGAGGAATAAAAGGAGTTTGATATTCTAAAGTTAGAACATATTGGACATAACCTATGTCCCAATGTCTCCTC
Source organism: Nicotiana sylvestris (assembly GCF_000393655.2). Lineage (NCBI taxonomy): Eukaryota > Viridiplantae > Streptophyta > Magnoliopsida > Solanales > Solanaceae > Nicotiana > Nicotiana sylvestris. The sequence goes on along the minus strand of NC_091062.1, from coordinate 211,240,743 downwards.
CACTTTGAGCTGTCTCCTCCACTTTGAGCCTGTGTCTGAACATTACTTCTTGTTGGGGCCAAAGTAATTTTTTTCGGTAACACCTCCCCTCAAGTTGGAGACCCCAGATCGAACTCCCAACTTGCCCATAAAAGAACGGTGAAGCGGCCTGGAGAGGGCTTTTGTGAAGATATCAACAATTTGAGATGAAGATGGAACAAAAGATAGAGAAATCAATCCATCCAGCAATTTTTCACGAATGAAATGGCAGTCAAGCTCAATATGCTTAGTTCGTTCATGAAAGATAGGATTTTTCGCTCTATGAATTGCTGCTAGGTTATCACAGTGCAAAGGTATAAGCAAAGATGGAGGGGCAGTGAGATCTTGAAGAAGACGAACTACCCAGGTAATTTCAGCCACCAATCGACGCATTAATCTATACTCCGCTTCGGCCGAGGAAAGAGCAACTACCTGTTGCTTTTTCAATTTCCATGAAATTGGAAAATCGCCCATGCTTAAGAAAAATCCACTAACCGAACATCGAGAATTAGAACAAGCAGCCCAATCAGAATCACAATAGGTAACAAGCTGAAAAGAAGAATCTAGAGACATAAAAAGTTCAAGCCTCGGATCTTTACATAAGTATCGCAGAGTATGAAGTGCTGCCTGATAATGCCCAGTACAAGGCATTTACATATATTGACTAAGTGTCTGCACAACAAAAGCAAGATGTGTATTAGTTAAAAAAAATTGAGCTTGCCAATCAATCGACGATAAATGGTAGGATCAGAAAGGGGAGTTCCGCACTCAGAAGAGAGCTTAAGAGATGGATCAAGAGGAGAAGAAGCATGTATGGAAGCCAAGCAATCAAACTCAGTGAGGAGGCCTAGAGCAAATTTCCGTTGTGCAACCATTAATCCATTCTTTCGCGTACAAGTTCTAATCCCAAAAAATAATGCACCTCACCCAAATCTTTGATTTTGAATTCAGTGTTCAAGAAATGTTTAATGTCTGCAACTTCTTTGGCATTGTTCCCAGTAATTAAGATATCGTCGAGTATAGTGATCATTTCACCAGAGATCTAAAAAAAGGGAATAGTCATTAAGTGATGACTTGAAACCCCTTGTACCTAAAGTAGCAGATAATCGAGCGTACCATTGGCGAGATGCTTGTTTAAGAATATACAACGACTTGCGTATTCTACAAACAAGAGAAGCAGAAGGAGGAGTTAAACCTGGAGAAAGTGCATGTATATTTCTTCATCCAAATTGCTATGTAAGAAGGCGTTGTTGACATCCAGCTGGTACAATTTCCAATTTCTTTTCACTGCAATGGTAAGAATACATCAAATCGTTGTCATTTTTACTAATGGTGAGAACGTTTCTGTATAATCCAAACCTTCCCTTTGTGTATCCCCTGTGATAACAAGACGTGCCTTTAATCTTTCCAAGGATCCATCTGACTTTAACTTCACTTTATATATCCATTTGCAGGTCAAAGCCTTCTTTCCTTCAGGAAAAGTAACAATGGACCAAGTGCGATTGGATTCTAGTGCGTCAAGTTCTTTTTCCATAGCAAGTTTCCAACCTGAATCCTTGGCTGCCTGATGGTAAGAAGTAGGTTCTTGTATTTGACATATGGAATTTATCATTGTCTGATTATCTTTTGTTAGGTCAGAAAAAGCAAAAGAATGTATGAAAAGTAAAGGAGGATGAGGAGAAAAAGTAGAATCCGCAGTATTACAAATATAATTTGACAAATAGATTGGTTGGTGATGCTTTCTTTGTGATCGTCGCAAGATTGGCCCTTGTGGGGAGGGTAAGACTTCTGTTGGAGGTGTAGTTTGAATTGAGGAGGTGGATACAATAGGACTAGACAGAGGGATAAGAGAGGAACTAGGACAGGAATGACCTAATTAGATAGTAAATTTAGAATCCTATACCCTTTCTTCCCAAATAGATATCCAAGAAAAACACCAGGGATTACTCCAGGATCAAGCTTATCCCTATGTCGAGACAAGGTAGAACTAAAACATAAACATCCAAAAGGTCTAAGAGGGTGATAATCTGATTGTTTATCAAAAGAGCCTGAAATGGTGATTTATTTTGAAGTACCTTTGATAGAAACCTGTTGATCAAGTAGGTGGCAGTCAACAAAGAGTCCCCACAAAATTTCTTAGAGGCATGTGATTGGAAAAGAAGGGCTCTACAGGTTTCCAAAAGGTGCCTATGTTTCCGCTATACAACACCATTTTGTTGTGGTGTTGCAACACAAGAGGTTTGATGGATTATGCCTAGTGAGAAGAAGAAGTCTTTAGGAATTTGTCCTGTACCTAATTCAAAAGCATTATAAGATCTTATAACTTTAACCTTAGCAAAAAAAAGTCTTTCAATAAGTCCTAAGAACGATTTTAATGTGGGAAATGCACTAGATTTAGTATTGAGAAGAAATGTCCAAGTGCTTCTGAAGAAATCATCAATAATTGTAAGAAAATACTTCTCCCCTTTGTAAGTAGGAGTTTTATATGGTCCCCATGTGTCATATGAATCAAATCAAAATATTTTTTGGATATGATAGTGCTAATGGTAAAAGAGAGTTCAAATTGTCTGGCTAAAGGACAAATGACACAAAGGAATTCTTTCTTTTCCATGAACTTTATAGGTAATCCTTTTATACGTTCATTGCATAAACGAGCAAATGTTCCAGTCTATTATGCCACAAACTCTCCAATTTAGTAATACTTGTTATTACTGTAATTTTTATGACAAACAGGAATAATATGACTCTGAAGCCTTAGGCACACGAGCCTTTGACAAACAGAAACAGGAAAAGAAACAGACTCTAAACAACTTGACTTGGACAAGTGGTTGGAAGAAGACACTGGAGCAATGCTTTTGACAGGTGTAGCTTGGATCTGAAGAGAGTTATTCTGCACCAGGTAAAGACCAGTAGAGGCATCACCAAAAACTCAACCCCTCCTCAAGGAAGGGACCTATAAATAATAACCAATTTTGTCAAATGTCATACTACAATTGAATTGCTCACATAGTTTCTTGACTGAAAGAATGTTATGCTTGAATGTTGGAACATGGAGTACATTATGAAACACAACACCAGGAGACAATTGAAGCTTTCCTACACATGTAACTTTTACTTTATATGAATTAGGTAAATTAACTGATATAGGTGTTCTAAGTACTACTACATCATGTAAAAAAGATTTATTAAAAGTCATGTGTTGTGTAGTACCAGAGTCAATTATCCAAGGAACTCTAGGAATACTAGAAAAAACTAAAGTGAAAATGTGGTAGTTAGCTTCAATACCAACCAAGTTTGCACTAGCAGTGGGTTCAGAAGTTAAGGCAATAAAACCACCTTCCTGCATATATTGGAATAATTGAATCAACTTGTCACATTGCTCCTTAGAGAATCCTTGGCTAGTAACCATATTTGAGACTGCATTTCCTCTAATTCCTGAGGTGAGAGATTCATCAACTTCTCCAACATTTACTTGTTAATTTCCAAAATTTCCCATGTTCTGCATTTTATTCTTGAAGTATTGAGGATATTCTACTAATTTATAGCACTGCTCTTTTTTATGACCTATTTTCTTGCAATATCTGCAATATAAATCATTCATTTTTGCTGGATAGTGACTTGCTCCTTTAGTTTCCATAACTTTCTTTTGTGGAGTCCATTTCTGCCTAGTCATGAAAGCAGAAGAGTCATTAGGAATTTGATGAGTAGAATGTACCTCTCTTTGTGACTCCTGATGCAAAATGACAGAGTAAGCTTGTATTGTGGTAGGGAGATGCTTCATCATCAACACATTTCCTCTGACTGCGTTGTAGGTCTTATTTAGCCCCATAAAAAATTGTATTAATTTCTGATCCTCCAGCATCTTGTGATTGTGCTCCTTAGCTCCACAACTACATGTCATGAAAGTATCGAGTTCTTTCAGTTGGTCCCAGATCCTTTTCAGTTTGGTGAAATAAGCAGCTACATTACTAGTTCCTTGATTGATATTGTTCAGCTCTCTTTAAAGTTGAAATAGCTTTGTACCGTCAGCCTGTCCCTACCTTTCCTCTAGTTCATTCCATAGATCTGCAGATGTCTGTGAGTAAATAATACTCTTAGCTATTTCTTTGCTTAGAGAATTAAGTAGCCATGTTATTACCATATCATTGCAACGTGTCTACTGAACTAATAGAAATGAATCTCTCTTTGGCATTGCACAACTTCCATTAATGAATCCCAATTTATTTTTGGCAGATAAAGAGATAAGGACTCTCCTTCTCCAATTTTCATACCTGGTCCCATCAAAGGTAGTGTTGATAAGATTCAGGACAGGAGGATCAGAGGAGGAGAGGAAATAAGGATATGACACATCAATTTCAGTTTTGGATTTGGAAGACTGTTCTTCAGTACCTATTCTGTAAGTGTTCAAAGAAAAGAAATGAAAAGATATGTGGAATATAAAATTGAAAGAAAATCAGTGAGGTATTGCTTTGATACCATGAAGAAATTCAAGAAAGATGGTATGAAAAATATTTTTATATTTCTTGTATCATATGCACAGTGCTATTCCTATATTTATACAAAGAAAGAACCATCATCGTTGGCTATAATTTGTGTGTATTATTACATGTACATATGGCCATCACTTTAAAAGGAGTAAAATGAGTTTGATATTCTAAAGTTAGAACATATTTGACATAACCTATGTCCCAATGTCTCCTCCAATTTGAGCCTATATCACCTATGTCCCAATGTCTCCTCCAATTTGAGCCTCTATCTGAACACTACTTCTTGTCGGGGCCAGATTAATTTTTTCCGGCAACACATACCAAGGTATCACGATTTCATGCCATATTGAAATAATTCAGTATGTAATTTCAAATGTTTATCCATATTTTTTGTTCACTTTCATCAATATTTATTGTCACACATTGTAATCTTCAAATGTTGAGCTTCATAAGATTCAGAATAATTTTTTTAAATGATTTATTATATGGATATCTTGTACTCCTCTATTATTACAAGTTTGTCCACACATACAAGAGAGATTCTATATCATAATGTGGAGTTTTATTTGGAAGGCTTATCTTTAGTTCAAAAAAGAGTCCTCACAATGAAAGTGCAATTGTTTGACTAAAAAAGACTAGGGTCTCTTATATTAGTAAAATATAACATCTCTTTGTCGCCTCCCAGAGTTGTAATGGGATGAATAAAATTGCCCAACTTAACCAACTTATTAATGACATTCTAGATATGAGACTTATAAATCGTATTATCAGTGTAGATTTGTATATGTGACTTATTTAATAGATAGATAATTAGTTAGTTAGTTAGGTAATTATTAGCTGTTAATGAGCTGTCATTAGTTGAGTTAGTTAACCTGTATATACGTATGCCTACTGTAGCTGAAGCAGTAGAGCAATTTCATTTCCAAAAATCCCTTTCTCTCTTCTCTTCTCCAGCTTCTCTCTAATTGCTCCCATGGATGAACACTGTTCTCATCTACAGTTTGACATGGTATCAGAGTAGCCGTTGTTGTTTATTCGCGCAATTTGATTTCAATTTTCCTCTCACAGATTTCTGTTATTTCTTCATTTTCTAGTTTTTTTTTGTGGTGCAACAATGGTGACTGACTCGATAATTGAGGAGCAGACACTTGCATACACACATCCTCTATATCTTGGACCTTCTGACACTCCCGACGTAGTTTTGATTCTGATTAAGCTTACCAGATCTGAAAACTATGGGCTTTGAAGTCGAATGATGAAGATCGCTCTTCTGGGGAAAAGGAAGCTAGGGTTCGTGAATGGCACTTGCACAAATGAGACCTATACCTCAGAATTGCATAAGCGGCGAGAAACTTGTAATGCTATTGTACTCTCATGGCTGATGAATACTGTATCCACTGAGCTTTTGAGTGGAATTGCTTATGCGACAAATGCTCATCTGGTTTGGGAGGATCTGAGAGAGAGGTTTGACAAAGTCAATTGCATGCGTATCTTCTAGCTACACAGATCCAACGACACTTTATCTCAAGGTACTGACTCTGTATCTACTTATTTCACAAAATTGAAGAGCTTGTGGAATGAATATGATGCTATGGTGACAACTCCCAATTCCAAAGACTATGTGGATCATATGCAACAACAAAGGTTATTACAGTTTCTTAGTGGCTTAAATGATTCAGCAAGGAGGCAGATTTTGCTAAAAACTAGTGTTCCCTCATTTAATCAAGCATATGCTATGATTATTGAGGATGAAACTCACAATTTTCCTAGTCTAAATGAAGCAGGAATTAAATCAGATCCAATAGTTATGCAAATTAGCCAAGGGCAGGGTTACAAAGGCAACCGACCTTTTATGCAGTGTGAGTATTGCAACCTGAAATGACATACTAAGGAGAATTATTATAAGCTAATAGGATATTCTACAGATTTCAAAAGTAAAAAAAACTTTGGACAAGGTACCATTGGTTCTAGAACTCAGAAAGGGGGTCAGTACAGGAGACCACAGCAACAACAAGCATTAGCAACTTTAAATAATATGTTTGGGAATAGTGATGTTCCATTGTCAAACTCTGAGGGAAAGGAATCTATTGCAGGTAATTTTTTTTTATGGATGAGCAGTATCAACAGATTTTGGCATTGCTAAAAAAAGACACTGAAGATAGTCATGCAAATTTGGCAGGTAATACTATCTGTTTCATGTCACAGATTTAACAAAATGACTGGATTGTGGATTCTGGTGCTACACACCATATAGCTGCAAGTCTACAGATGATATTAAATGGTATTAATATAGATGCCCCGCTTAGGGATAAGGTTAGCTTACCTACTGGAGATAAGGTGGACATAACCTATACCGGTCAGGCATCCATTTTCAAAGGAGAGATGATATCCAATGTTCTTTATGTGCCTAACTTTAAATTCAACTTCCTATTAGTCTAAAAAATAACCAGATAACTCTCTTTCTTTATGGATTTCTTTCCTGATTTCTGTATATTTCAGGATCTATGCATTGGAAGGGTAAAGGAGATTGGTAAGGAGTCAGCTGGTTTATACATTTTTCAGGTCTGATCATGACAAGAATAAGTTTCAGAAACATGTTTTGGTGGCAACTACAAATGAAGAAGATGGCAGATTATGGCATATGAGATTAGGGCACCCCTCTATTACTGCTATGAAGAGTATGAGTTTGCTAAGTCACAATGTAAAAAGGTCACTTTTGAATAATTGTCTAGTCTGCCCTTTGGCTAAACATACTAGGTTGAAGTTTCCTGTAAGCAACTCTAGGGCTATACCACTATTTCATCTTGTACATATGGATCTTTGGGGACCCTACAAAAATCCTACTTTTGATAAGAAATACTATTTCTTAATCATTGTGGATGATCACAGTAGATTCACTTGGGTTTTTCTATTACAATTGAAAACTAAATTCATAGTTGCTATAACTAACTACCTATTGTTGATCAAAAATCAATTTGGCATAGTGGTTAAAACAATAAGATCAGATAATGGCACTGGATTCTTCAATTCAAAGTGCACTAAGCTATTTCAGGATTTGGGAATTGTCCATCAAAGTAGTTGTGTCCGTACTCCACAACAGAATGATATTGTGGAAAGAAAGCATAGGCATATACTAGATGTGGCTAGGGCCTTGAGATTTCAAGCAAACTTACCTATCAGATACTGGGGACTATGTGTACAAGCTGTAGTCTACGTGTTGAACAAACTACCTTCCACTGCTATATAAGGAAATAGTCCTTTTGAACTCTAATATGGCATACAAGCATCTCTCATACATTTGAGAGTGATAGGTTGCTTATGCTATGCAACAGAGGTTCCCAAAGGTGACAAATTTGCTGAAAGAGCCAAAGCTTGTGTGCTTATGGGCTATTCTAACACATAGAATGACTACTTATTGATGAATTTGTCTACCAAACATTTCTTTGTGAGCAGAGATGTTGTGTTCAAGGAGTTAGTTTTTTCTTTTGCACACTTACAAACTTTTGAATCTCCTTCAATCACTAACTTTCTTATGCAATAACCTAAAGTATTTTCTGATACACACATGCCTGTTGATGTTCCCACTTAACCACTTGCAGAAGCTACATCACCATCTGTAGATCAACACGCTAGTGACATAGTTGATACTGGTAATACAGTTGATGTTGATGCAGTTGAAGATCTCTTCCTTGATTCTCTTCCTGAAACCAACAGTCCTGGAGAATCTCATGATGTTTTAATGGACAACTTGCCAAACTTTGGTGTTGGGGAACCTTCACATACATGTTCAAGAGATTTTGCAGTAGCAGAAGCAGACACTTCCTCAACTTCAGAAGATCCATCGACACTCAGAAAATCAAAGAGGCAATGTATACAACCAATATGGATGAAAGACTATGTATCAATAAGGAAGAATACCAGCAAATATCCCATAACCAACTATCTATCTTACAATAATACTACTACTCAGTATCAGTCCTTTTTGGCTAACTTTTCCAATCTGGTGGAACCTTAATCTTTCAAACAGGCAGCCAAAGATGAAAGATGGATAGAGGCCATAAAGAAAGAGAGTAAGGCTCTAGATGATAATCATACTTGGGAAGTAGTACTGCTACCTCAAGGGAAATATGTAGTGAGATCTAAATGGGTATATAAAATCATGTATCATGCTAATGGTAAAGTTGAAAGGTTCATGGCAAGGCTAGTGCTCAGAGGGTATAGCCAACAAGAAGGTCTGGATTATCATGATACATTTTTACCTATCGTGAAGATAGTCATTGTAAGATCAGTGATAACCTTGGTAGTGTCAAAAGGATGAAACTTATGTGAAATGGATGTCTACAATGCCTTCTTACAAGGTGATCTTTGTGAAGAAGTATACATGGAAATGACTGAGGGATTCAGAAGTCGGGGAGGGGGGAGGAGGGGGGGGGGAGAAGTGTGCAAGTTAAGAAAGTCGCTATATGGACTCAAACAAGCCTATAGGCAATGGAATATCAAGCTCACAGTTGCTCTATTGGGTGCAGGTTTTGTTCAAAGCACTCATGATTACTCTTTGTTCACATTGAAGAAGCAAAGGGACATAGTGATCATCCTTGTCTATGTTAATGACTTGTTGATCACTGGCAGTAATTTACAGCTAATCACTGAAGCCAAACAGATCTTACATTAGCACTTCAAGATGAAGGACTTAAGGGATCTTAAGTACTTTCTGGGCATTGAAGTACTTAGATCCAAATCTGGTGTTATTCTAAATCAGAGGAAATATGTGCTGGAGTTAATCTTTGAGCTGGGGTTAAGTGGAGCCAAACCAGCTAGTACACCTCTTGAATCAAACCTAAAACTCACCATAATAGAGTTTGATGCTGCCACAAGAGCTACAGATGATACACTCTTAGAGGATGTTAATCTCTACCAAAGACTTGTTGGGAAGCTAATGTATGTGACCATCACTAGCCCTGACATCAGTTATGCAGTTCAAACCTTGAGTCAGTTTATGCAAAGACCTAAGAAGTCACACTGGGAGGCTGCTATCAGAATTGTAAGATACCTGAAGTGTTCACCAGGACAAGGAGTATGACTTAAGGCTAAACCTAGTAATACTCTAACATGCTGGTATGACTCATATTGGGCTGCTTGCCCAAGCACCAGAAGATCTATAACAGGTTATGTTATCAAATTTGGAAGCTCCTTGATCTCCTGGAAGTCTAAGAAACAACACACTGTGTCCAGGAGTTCAGCTGAAGCAGAGTATAGAAGCATGGCCTCAGGTGTTGCAGAAGTTACTTGGCTACTTGGATTGTTTCAGGAATTGGGAGTTCAAATCCTTCAACTTGTAGCTGTGATGAGTGATGGCAAAGCTGCTATGCAAATAGCTGCTAATCCTATCTTTCACGAGAGAACAAAACATATTGAGATCGATATTCGAGACAAGATTAAAGGGGGAATGGTACAGACATTCTATGTGCCTACCAGGGATCAACTAGATGATCTGTTGACTAAGGGCTTAGGGCAGCAACATCATTTGCATTTGTTAGGCAAGCTGGGTGTGCTCAACATATTGCACCCTCCAGCTTGAGAGGGAGTATTATCAGTGCAGATTTGTATACGTGGCTTATTTAATAGACAGATAATTAGTTAGTTAGTTAGGTGGTTATTAGCTGTTAATGAGCTGTCATTAGTTGAGTTAGTTAACCTATCTATACATATGCCTACTGTAGCTGAAGCAATGGAACAACTTCATTTCTAAAAATCCCTTTCTCTCTTCTCTTCTCCAGCTTCTCTCTAATTGCTCCCATGGATGAACACTGTTCTCATCTACAATTTGACAAATCGCATTCTCGACATATGACTTATAAATTGCATTCTGAATACGAGATTTATGAACTTATAAATCGCATTATTAGTATGCGATTTATATATCTCATTCACCTAATGCGACTTATACAAATTTATTTGTTATCCAGCCTAACTCTAACCTCTAAGTTGGAAAAAGATGAAGTAATAGATTTTAAACAAACTTCTATGATTCCCCTTATAAAAAAGTTAATTCTTAGACAATTTTATTTATATCTTCGTCACTCCTTTATATGCGGATACAACTCTTTCAAATTATTAAATGTTGCAGACCAACATGGACCTATTTAGTTTATCACTTGGTCTGTGTTTTTAAATGGCACATTATCTGTTATCATCCTTTTTTGTACCTTGACCTGAATATCTCTTGAAATTAGTTAACAAGAGAACACAAATTCTTATAAGCCTATAGTGTTTTGGAAGCTTGCAAATAACTGTCCGAAAAGAAAAGCACAAAGTGACAAAAATGAAAAATGGGATAACAAAAGGTGGGATTGCAAATTGAGAAGGTCCGTAAAGAAGAATTCGATTGGAAAAGACACCATTCAAAGCAATCGTTACAAAAGTTTTTGCATTAATACTCAACTGTTATGTAGTTATCGGGGAGTTTTATTCATATTAAAGAAGAGTTTGATTTGGGAATTTTGTTTCTCCGAATTGAACTATAAATAGGAGAATTTGTATTCATTATAAGACACGAAAATCTTCTGTAAACAAAAAGGCAAACTTGCTCTTATTCAATTAAGAATATTCTCTTTTTCTGTTCTTCATTTGGCTTTTATTATTGCTTACGGAGAAATTCAGCCCACAGTCAGACTTGTATTTTCTTCAAGTTATTTTAGTCAATTTATTTATGTTCTTAGTTATTTTATTTTTGGATTAAATTAATTCACATGTCTATAAACCACATTACAAATTCAACTGTACCATTTTACGGGTAAACACTCGTCCTCCATTTCACCCCATGTAATTCAGTTGCATAAGCGCATCGTTTCTTTTTCTCCTTGTTTTCCTCTCTCTTTATTCTCCATTTCCATTTTTTCATCTAAAGTTTGTAAATATTAATATATTAACTTAATAAAATTGGTCGGAAACTCCGGATTAAATATTTGAATAACTAATGCAGTGTCTCTTTTATTCTACTAGTATTAGCACCCTCGCGAATGCGCGGACACTAATCATGTCAAATATTTGAGTTATTTGATTTATATGTAAATAATCTTAAATTTTAAACCTTCTCGATAAATATAGATAATCATTGAATATTAGTTAAGAAACACTACATGAAAAAAATTAATCATTTCTCAAATCTCCTAGTTATAATTATAATTTTCTTTTTTTTGGTAGAATTCTCGTCCGTGTCATTGGATCCTAAAAAATAGTCAGGAAGCAAAATAATAACTCATATTTATGGCAAAACAATTAAAGGTTGAGACTATGAAGGTCTCTTTGGATACGACTTGACTCTTTTACTACTACTTGAACTCTTATTTGGTGTGTTGATATCTTTCAAAAAATATTTCTATTTTAAAATTTCAGTTTCTAAAATTTTATTTACAATAATAATTATTTTTATAATAATGTAAGTGAAATATTATCCTTAATTCAAAAATCATTTTAGTCAACTATCTAAAAAATTTAAAAAATTCTTTAGCCAGTGAATTTTTTTTACAGTATGACTCCATCTTTATTTTTGATATTAACCATGTTAGATATCTGAGTTATTTGAATTATATATAAATAACTTTAAAATTTAAACCGTCCAGATAATTATAGATAATCTTTAGATATTAATTAAGAAACATTACACGAAAAACGACTAATATTTTCTCAAATCTCGTAGTGATACTTTTATTCTTGCACCATTCTCATTGGTGTCATTGGAACCTAAAAATAGCCACAAAGCGAAATAATAACTCGTATTTATGGCAAAGCACAAAGGTTGACACAATATGAACGATTCTTTGGTTACGACGTGAGTCTTTTACTACGACTTGAACTATTATTTGGTATGTTATTATCTTTCAAAAAATATTTCTATTTTAAAATTTCAATGTCGAAAACTTTATATAAATTTCAATAATGATTATCTTTATAATGATGCAAGTGAAGATATTATCCTTAGCCAGTAAAACTTTATTTCAGTATGACTCCATTTTGAGTTTATCGATATCTCTAGCTACAGATTTTGAATTTTGGATACCCCATATATACAGATTTTAAAATATACTTTTTTTTACACTTGAAATTCGCTATAGAAACTATCAATTAAAAACCAATATCCCTCTTGTTGAATTCGAGAAAAAAAAACCTTTAACATAATCTAGTAATTAAAAACTAATATTCTACAATAAAAAAATATTATACCCTTGCAATGTTGGATTGACTCCAGCTAAATAAAGAGGTTTCAGTTTATGCCCTTCAATTCCTAGAAGGTGCTAAATTGAAATTAATAATAGCAACTGTACAACCAAGGTTTTGTTATATATTTGATGTCCATTTATACAAATTGACTCTTCAAACAAACATTCTTCAAAAAGGAAAAAATAACTTTTTTTTGAATATTGTCAGATTTTTGTGATGTTTCTTTCTCTAGCATGTATGTGTACTTCATTATATATGTAAATAAACTTTTATTCGTTTTTAAACTCTTTTTTGTTATCTGGATAAACATAGATGTGTCATATATATTACATTTATTTTTTAAAAAAATCGCTTTATTCAAATTTAGGTATAGTGTTTTAAATAACTATATTTTAGGGTTTTAAATGTGAAAGAATTTTATAGTTATATGCAGTAGTTTTTTTTCTTTTTTTTTTCTTTTTCCTGAGGCGAAGTAGTATTTAAATAATTAGAAAAGATACAAAAGTTCCTAAGATGATTGCATATGATTATTAACCGAATTAAGTATGATAACATGATAGCAAAAGATAATTTTTTTTAAATTTTAATTCAAAATTTAAAAGTTTATCTATAAATTCAAAACTAACATTTTCTCAAATCCCGTAGTGATAATTTTATTTGCACCATTCTCATTGGTATCATTAGAACCTAAAAATAGCCATAAAGAGAAATAATAACTCGTATTTATGGCAAAGCATAAAGGTTGACACAATATGAACGATTCTTTGGTTACGACGTGATTCTTTTACTATGACTTGAACTCTTATTTGGTATGCTGTTATCTTTTAAAAAAATATTTTAATTTTAAAATTTTAATTTCTAAAACTTAATATATATATATATATATATATATATATATATATATATATATATATATATATATATATATAATGATTATATTTATAATGATGCAAGTGAAGATATTATCCTTAATTTAAAATTTACTATAATCGGCTATCTAAAAATTTAAATGATTCTTTAGCCGGTGAAACTTTATTTGAATATGACTCCATTTTGAGTTTGTCGATATCTCTAGCCACAGATTTTAAATTTTTAATACCCTATATATACAGTTTTTTTTGTTCATTAAATGTTGAATTAGTTGATTGTTATTATATAACATTGCATATATTGTCTTAAAATTGCCAAGTAATTTTTTCTCGATACTATACTTGGCTTAACTTCAATGAAAACTACTCAAATTGTATTTAAATTCAAATTCGATTATCATAGCAGTTTGTTAGTAATAGTGATTTTTTAAAAATGACACACAATGTAAATTATTATAATCTATATATTTTAGTTGAAAAAAATATTGAAGTCGATGAGATCAGCTTCCAAATTTTTTATACTCAACAAAGATGAAATAGAAGAAGAAATGCGTTGTCATCTCTTATTTCTGATTTTTAGATTTTTCATATATATTTTTCTATATTTATTTTATTTTATCTTATTTTTTTATTTCTTTCTTTATTTTGTTACAAAAAATTAATTTAATCGTTATAAAAGGATGAGTTTTAATTGAAATAGTCTACATAAGAACTTTATTTATATTTTTAGTTCTTGGTTAATATTCTTTCATATTTTTCTTTTGGCTTTATCTAATCAACCTAAATAGGTACTCACCAACTACTTAAATTAAAATATTGAATGATGTGTAATTTATATACAATTCATATATACTATGTGTATAATCATGTGTGTCGGCATATTATCTATGTATATTAGCTATAAAAAGTAAACAATTAATCTGGACGGATATTTATATAAACATTCCATATGATTTCAGTTTCTTGTGATATGAATTTTATTATAATAATTTTAAAAACTCTCTACTAAAATTCAAAAATATTTTATCTTTTTATTTTTAAAATTACATTGTATTTAAAAAATAATTCTCATTTCGAAATAATTTGTTTATATTTTTTTTAAAAAAAATCATGTCATACCAATTTTTTAAATATACTTTTTGTCACACTTGAAAATCGCTATAGAAACTATTCAATTAGAAACCAATATCCCTCTTGTTGAATTTGAGAAATAAAAAACCTTTCACATAATATACTGATTCAAAACTAATATTCTTCAATGAAAAAATATTTTACCCTTGCAGTGTTGGCTTGCTTATAATCTTCAATTTCTAGAAGGTGCTAAATTGAAATTAATGATAGCAATCGTATAGCCAAAGTTTTGTTATTTGTTTGATGTCTATTTATACAAATCGATTCTTCAAAAACAAAGAAAGAAATAACTATTTTTGAATATAGACGAATTTTTGTGATGTTTCTTTCTTCAGCTAGGTTTACTTCATTATATATGTAAGTAAATTTTTATTCGATTTTTAAACTCTTTTTTGTTATCTGGATAAATATAGACGTGTGCGCCTATATATTACATTATTTTAAAAGAAATTCGCATTATTCCATCTAGCTATAGTGTTTTAAAGTACTATAATTATATGATTTTAAATGTGAAAGAATTTTATAGTTGTACGCAGTAGTTGTTTTCTTTTCTTTTTTGCCAAAGGCGAAGTAGTATTTAAAAAAATTCCTAACATGATTATATATGATCATTAACCTAATTAAGTATGATAACATGATAACAAAAGATAAATTTCTTTTTTATTTCTATAAAGCCAAAATTGTACTTTAATTCATATTCAGTTTTTTATATGTATATGTATATGTGTGTGTGTATATATATCTATAAAGTCAAAACTATACTTTAATTCAAATCAGTTTTATATATATTTCCATTTGACTAACATAGTAAAATATAGAATAAAGTTATCATATACTATTGGCATTTATTAGCTTGTCACTTGGCTTAACCACAATGACAATTATATATAGTAACTTTATTCTATATATATATATATATATATATTTCATGAATCCCACCAAGCACAAGAATAATTGACCATGTTTTGTTTACCACCTTCGTGTCTTGTTTGACCACGTTTAATTTCACCCACGTGCTGTAAATGAACCCTAGAAGCATGGGAGATTATAAACAAAACAAGTATAGAGGTTAATTAAAGTTTAATTAATTAACTAATCATTTTCACGAATTACTAAGAGAAGTTTTCACCGACCCTAATATTAGCGGAGCCAGAATTTTTACTAAGAGGATTCAATGTAATATAAACATATGAAGAAGCTAAGAGGATTCAATATATACTATATATACATAAAAATATAATTTTAATTGTGTATAAACATTATAATTTTGCGACGAAGGGGATGGATTAATACCCCGTGATTCCGCCCCTGAACTCTAAGACATGGAATCTGTCCTTTTGTTTTATATGTTACTGTTAAATAAAAGCAGGTCCATTATATTTTTTATTGTCTAATGACACATTAATTAAAAAACAATTCCACTGGCCACGCTAACTCTACATGCTAGGTTTTTTTTGTGGTCCGTTAGCTAATTTGGTGGGAAGAAGGGAGAAGTTTTACCATCTCCAAATAAAGATCTTGGTTCCATTCATGTTTTCGTTAATTGAGTTTTATTTATACATACCGACCAACAATATAAAATAATTTTTATATTAATAGTGTTAGGCGTGCGAACAAAGTCCCATATTGATAGTTGAAAAGATTGGAATCTTTATATATAATGTGTAGGGATCTCTTATTGGTGTGAGACCTTTTGGGAAAAACCGTGGGGGCTTGGCCCAAAGCGGAAAAAATCACACCATATTAAGAGTATTATTGGACCGTTTTAGCCCAACAACTGGTATCAGAGCTCGATTTTGGCGGGACGAGTATGGAGATAGCAAAGTGATGGTGCGGGGTGACGCGCACACAAGAAGAAGCTAGCTGTGAACTTTGATTGCTATAATACTCTAACAATGTGCGTGCCACATAGTGCATCTTGAAAAATAACCCATGAATCGTGATAGTGAGCCACATGGAATTTAGTTCGAGGAAAAATTATTGGGTATGCGAACAAAGTCCCCCATTAGTAGCTAAAAAGATTGGAAGCCTACATATAAGGTGTATGGATCTCTTAATATGTGCGGCCTTTTGGGGAAAAACTGTGTGGGTTTGGCCCAAAGCGATCGATATCACACTATATATATTAATAGTATCATTAAGCCGTTTTAGACCAACAACTGGTATTAGAGTTTAGGTTCAGCGTGACGAATATGCGATGGTAGAATGATGGTGCAGCGCTTTTGCTTACTCTACAAGCTTGGAGATGCGTGCATTAGAAGAAGCTAGTTGCAATAAAACTCGAAACTTGACCCGTGAATCGCGGTAATGGGCCATGGGGAACTTGATTCAGGGGAAAGACCCATGGATTGTAGTAATGGAAAGACCCATGGATTGTGGTAGTGGACCACGTGAAACATAATTTGAGGGGGAGATTCTTGGGTGTGCGAACAAAGTCTCACGTTGATAGCTGAAAGGATTGGGAGCCTACATATAAGGTGTAGAGATCTCTTAATGGTGTGAGGCATTTTGAAAAAAATCGTGCGAACTTGTCCCAAAACAGACAATATCACACCATGTTAAGAATATCACTGGGCCTTTTTAGCCCAACAATCAGATTACTCAAAAGATATTTACAATTAATAATCTTTCATAAGAAATGAAATTTTTTATCTTGTAAAAAAGACAGGTTACCTACAATATCTAACAAATAAAAGTTACATGATAGTATAAAATTTTTGGGAGTGTAGATAAGTTATTTAACATTTTATATCTAATTAGACTGATGTTCTCACACTAATCCTGAAAATGGATATATAGTTTCCTTTAGCAATTCAAACAATCAGGGACATAAAATAGGTTTAAGATCCAAACAAACTAAGTGGGTGTTTGGCTAAGCTTATAAGCTGGTTAAACTAGCTTATAAGCACTTTTTAGTTTATTTACGCATTTGGTAAATACCCAAAGTGCTTATAAGCTAAAATCAGTCATAAGTTGGTCACCCCCAACTTATGGCTTTTTAGCTTATAAGAACTTTTAGTTTGATCAAAACTTTTACTAGTTTATCCTTAATTATATTTTTTAATTCACAAAATATTTTTCCCAAAATAAATTTTCTAACTTTCTTTTCATTTCATATTCGTTTTTCATCTTTTTCTTTACAAAGAAACCTTTTATTTATAATCTTTTGTAAAGTTTTTAAGAATATCTTAGTCATTTTAATAAAAGAACAACTTATCAGCAAAATTTCTACCAAACACATCAACTGCTTATTATCAGTTTTAGCACGTCTATCCAAACACGTAAATGCTTATTTGAAAAATCAGTTTCAGCACTTAAAAGTACTTCAGCACTTCAAACCTATCAACTATTTATAATCATCTAATTCAAACGGGCTTTAAGTCCCAAAGGGAATAAAAACAAAAAAACAAATTGAAAATTAGGAATCCCAAACTAAGGGATCCAAAGAAAAGTCTCCAACAATTTTTGCCGGCGAGAGAAATGTGGAAGAGTAATTATTACACAATCTCCAAAAGAGCTTTCAAATTATACACATATAGGTAATTAAAAATGTTTTTTTAAAAAAAAAAATTATTTACGATGTCGAGGACAAGAAGGAAAAATAAAACTTAGAGAATATCATCAGGAGGAGATTATTCATGCAACTGCAGATTGAACTTGGTCCAGAATGTTGATTTGAAGGGCATTTACGATATCCTGCACAGTTATACAACATCCATTCTCCATCTGCAAGGAGTGAAAACAAAAATATGTACATAAATATTTTGCTATAACAGCATACTTTGTTGCAGTATTTATATGGTTTTGGGGTAATTTATTCATAATACAGTAAAGTACGATGCCATATGTATAAAAAATTAATTAAATATAGCTATTTCAGCAGCCTAGCTTATATGATATCAACATAATACCACTTAAAAAACCAAAAAATAAAGTGCATTTTCGACCCAACTTACTAATATATGATGTTTTTACAATGTTGCCCCATGAGTCTTTTACTTTTTTGAGTGGGAAGATAGTGTTTTTAGTTTTTTTTTTTAAGTAGTTCCACTTGAATATTATATAAGGTGAGTTGTTGAAGTTGTAATCGACTAATTTTTGTTGACCAGGTTTAGCATTATATTCCAATATTTTTTATGTGTTATATAAATATAGTTAAATTAATTTTATATGACAAAAATTAACTTTATGATGTTTGTGCAATAAATCAAAATTGCTACTAGATGGCTACTCCTAAAATTTATTCATGGATTTTACTTTCATATCTCTAGAGTTTGTGTGTGATGTCTAATAAGGTATCAAGTTGATAATGTTGAGATCTCAAAAACTCTTGTTTATAGTTTCTCTTTCTGTCTCAATTTATATGACACGCCTTTTATTTTACTTTGTCAAAGAAAGAACGATACATATCCATATTTAGAAACATTAATTACTTTAAACTACTGCATTTTCTCAATACTATTATGATTTTGCATGCTTACTTTGAACGGAGAGTCTATCGGAAACTACTTGCATAAGGAAGGGGTAAGGACTACCTGCATAAGGAAGGGGTAAGACTGAGTATTCACTATCCTCCCTACCTAACAGGGATTTGCTTAAACTCAGTTGAACTCTGACCCACCATCAGCAAGGCTGACACAAGAGTGACTCTGATACCATCTGTAACAGCCCAGCCCGCTAGTGATATTGTCCGCTTTGGGCCTAGGCCCTCACGGGTTTAAAACGCATCACTAGGGTCTAAGGCTTGTTATCTTATATACCCAGTATCCCTCTTGTGTTTTGCCGATGTGAGACTCTGTCTAAAGTCTGGGATGTTACAAATAACTTGTTGTAGATCACAAATTTCAAAAGTTTGTTTTAATTAAAATCCATGCCAAATGAAAGAGATCACATAAAATAGGAGGGGGGAGTACATAATAATGTATTTTTGCAGTCTGTTAATTATTCCTAATTGAGGATTAAGAGAGTGATTAAAGTTAATTACCTCAGCAAGAATTGATATTTCGAGATTAGTACAACCAAATGGCATGATCCTTATGTCATTAACTGAAAGATGCAATTGCTCCATTTCGAACAATATTCTTCCCACCACCCCATCTTGTTTGTTGCAGTGAATGTTGATAAGTACATTTTTGTCCAAAATCCTTGTCTTAATCTTTGATCCTAGTACTTGGTCGTCGATGCAGTTAACATTCTTGTTGTAGGAAGAGGAATCATTAATATTTTCGCAGGCAGATGGTATGTTTTTCTTTGTCTCTTCAAGAATTTTTACCTGTTGTTGAAGCTCTTTCGTGTACTCAATAGTATCTCCAAGGATAGAAGACTTGTCTAACTATAAAGAACCAAAATAAAAAAAAAAAAAAATCATATTATCTAATGTTATGATACTCTCCAAGAAAGAAATTAGCTTTGTGTATCGAAGGATTTGTTATCTTTCTATATTCAAAAATAAATTCTTCAAAGTAAAAATAGAAATAAAAATAGAAGTGCATACAAAGAATGAAAATTCAAGCCCGCTGATTTTACAGTGTACCCTTAAGAAACTTAATTCCCTCATAGTAGCAAAGACTTAGTATTATTTTCACACATGATAGAACGAATGAATTAGCTACACATATATAGCGGTACTTCAAATAATAGTTAACAACAAACACAAACGGCGATAGCATCGTACTCATTTTATTTTTTGTAAGAAAATAATGCACAAAGAAAGAAGTTTTTGAACTTTAGTAAGGAAAATCCGAGGGCATGACCATATATTTATAGCTAAAAATTTGGGTTGAATGAAGATGTGCAACTCAAAAGTTGCAGCCTTTCACGTGATTTTTCGAGAAAATGGCTATTATGAAAACGGCTAAAAAAAAAAAAAACAGAGAGAAAATTAGATCATATCCAATGACAAGCAAAACGACGAGACAACGAGACTTGCCTTCTACTAAATTCTTTAAGAGTTAAAAGAAATGCAATTGTATATAAATCTAACAAATATATTTTCTTTCTCCAATATAAAACAATGTTCATTCGGAAAAAATTCAAAATTTTATTTTTCCTTCGTTTCCATTCACACTACTTTAATCCAAAAATCCAACAGGATTTATACTCATGAAGCCTAGCTTGTAAAAGTAACAATTTATATAGTTATATAATCGAATATGAACAGCATCACAACATCTGAAGAACAAAAAATATAATCTTCCTCACTTCAATATTATAGCTGACACTACCTGAAATAATAATTTCAAGAACCTATACTTTTATTGACTAAACAAAAACAAGCTTCTTTTTATTTTACTAAAGGCTAATAATTGTTTTCGCATTCTTGGAAACTTATTACCCTCCCCAGACCCCACTTGTGGGATTATACTGGGTCGTTGTCGTCGCATTCTTGGAAACTTAAACTTTACCTGGAACGAATGCAAATCTTGTAAATAATCTAGGGAAATTAAAGCACAATTAAGTAAAAAAATTGATTAGTTTTCTTCCGCTCTTCAATTTTTTTTTTCTTTCTGGAAACAAGTAATTGTAAGCACAGTACCAAATAAGTTGTGATCGACTACAGTAATTTTCACATGTTGCTCTATCTAAGCCTGTTTTGTGTGACATCATAGGCAAATTCCACATCGACAAAATATGGGAGAGCAGTTGGGTATATAAGTAAATAGACCTTAGATCTTAATGACGCGTTTTAAACCCGTGAGGGTCTAGACCGAGAGCGGATAATATCACTAGGAGACTAGACTGAAAAAGATGAAAGTATATATAGGAAATAAGACTAAAAATAAAAAGAAAAAGAAAGAAGTTTGAGTTGGGATGTTATACCTTCTTTAGACCAGGAACAACCTTTGACAAAGAAATGAAAAGCTCGCCCATTTTTTCTCTGCGTTTCCTCTCAGCAGTAACATGTTCTTGAGCTTGTAAAGGAGTCCTCTTGTACATAATATTATTATTATTATTGCCCTCAAATGCTTGACATGCATTAATTTCTTCCAAATGAGATTTTACAATTGCAATATTTTCTTCTTCTTGAGATGATGAAAACGAAATGAGAAAGCCAGAAGAAGATTTTAGGGGAGACGAAGAAAGATCTTTTAATTGATCTTTCTCTTCAATAATATTGGAGTATGAATATATATCTTGAGAAAAATTCTGCATTACGTCGAGGAAGAAGTCATCTTCGTCGTTAAAATTACCAGTATATTCCATGCCCTAAATAAGACGGGAACAACAAAAAAAAGGATATATACATCAGAAAATAGAAAGCTTGTTAGTATTAATTAATTAATTAATGCCTAACGTTCCATTTATTGACCTTATTTATGAGTATCTAGGTTTCTTTCTAAAATGGCGTTCTACTTTTAGTGAAAAAGCAGACTTAGATTTTTCAGGAGATTAATTAACATTAACAGAAGAAATTAAGCTCTAACAAGCAATTAATGAAAGTACTTATTACAGATCTGTACAGTGTAAGAAGATCTGGAAACTTACTTGAAAATAATTGATTTTGGAGTTCTTCACAGTTTCCACGATAAATACAAGAAATTAAGATGTTCAATACTTCAAACATGAAATGTATTCCAAAAAAGAAGGGTAATTAGGTCACCATTGAATAGCTCATTAAACCAACACCCCCCCCCCCACAAATTTGCCACCCTTGTCTCTCCCCCCACCCCCCAAAAAAAAACTTGAAAAATATTATAATTATTTTTCCAAGTACTTTCTACTACAAAATAATCCCACGTGTGAAAAGCTGTCATCTTATCATCCTCACTAGTTCAATAATGTATAAATTAATTAACACCAGTAGTAACTCATGAACATGGTTTTAGTCAAAAGAGGGCGCTTCTATTTCCTGTACATTTGAACATCTTCCAGAAAACTTATTCACATAAACTATTCATATATCAGATGCTATAGGTTATTACTCATACCCTTTATGTCAAAATTTTCAAGTCTATTCACATTATATTTGACAATGTTCTAGAAAGAGAAAAAAATTCCTTCTCTCCTTTTTTCATTGTGTGTTTTTCTTCTTATAGAGAAAAACAACTTGATCCGTGTTCCTTTTTCATTTTGTTCATGCAAATAAGAAAAGTGATTGACCTTTTACGTTATATAAACTAAACTAGGGAAACTCATATTCATATATTGTACTCCAAGTTTATTTGTCCACTATAATTGTATACGGTAAAACTGGGCTAATGAGCAACCCGATTTTTCGGTTGGGCAAACGAAGCAAGGACATAACTATAATCGAAATCGAAGCTAGGAACCTCTCGTACTAAGGACCGAATGAAGCGCTTAACACCGAAGCCATCGAGACAATGCCCCCGAATCCGGTTCGAGCTCAAAGACCTCGGAGAGCACTACCAAAGGGTTGCATAAGACTAACGAACGGCTGTGATATACGCGTCCAACCGGATATTATGGCGTGGATCTCGGCCTGTATCAACAGCATATAAGTGATTAACGAAAAAGAAGATTTTTACCTTTATTAGAATTGTACTAGGGATGAAACTCTCCTACTATATATAAAGGTGATCTTTATTTTAATGACACACGGTAACACACATATCAAGGCAATATAAACTTGTTTCTCTCTGCTTCTAAGTTAAGGAAAAGTTCTTGTTTTTGCTCATAACTCTTTATATATATTTTGGTTCCGAATCGAGGGCAGATCAATTGTTAAGCTCTGATCCGAGCCCGAACTTAACATCGCAACTGGTTTGGTTATTTATTTTATCTTTAATTTGTTTATCTGATGTTATTGATAACTTGTATCAAACTAATCCACATATCCTTAAAACCGCGTATAAATTCAATTGTTATCTATTTTTAAGGGTAAACAGTTTGGCGCCCACCGTGGGGCTAAGGATAATAGTGGTAATTTGATACAAATTTTCATAACGCACTCTATTTTACGCTTGTTCTTCAAGTTTCAAGTTTCAGATTTGCTTAAAAATGTCAAACTCTCAGTCTGCTCACTTGAACGTTGAGGCTGAGTCTGGCCATCATGGCTAAAACAACAACATGGTGCCAATAGAAATGAGGTACCCCACGTTGATCCCAACGGAGTCCCAGCTGTCAATCCAATCGATGCTAATTCATAGGTTGCTATTGGCACCTACCTGCCAACTGACCCCGAGAACAGCATTCGCGGAGGTCCACGAGCGATGGTTCGAGAAACACCCGAAGGCGGAGATGGTGGGATAAGACTGTGGCTAATCTTCAAAATGCAGACTCAACAGGTAGCGATAGTGCAACTACAAAATCAAGGCCACATTCCTGGTAGGGTCGAGCCCAAACAGTCCCGGAGGAGTACCCGAAGAAGTGAGCAACACACCGAGAGGGTGGATGAAGCTGAGCCCAGGACCAACTCCAAAATAATGAAAATGCTTGAGGAATTGACAAAGTGGGTGGAATCAGTGGAGAAGAAAATTGAGGCCAACGACAAAAAAGTGGAGACTAATAACTCGAGGGTCGATCAAATCCCAAGAGCTCCCCCAATATTGAAATGCCTGGACTCCAAAACATTTGTCCAAAAGCCTTTTCCATCGAGCGCGGCACCGGAGCCAATCCCGAAGAAGTTTCGTATGCCTGATATTCCGAAATTTAACGGAACCACGGATAATGAATATGTGACCTCCTACACGTGTGCCATCAAGGGAAACAATTTGGAAAATGATGAAATTGATCCGATTTTGCTAAAGAAGTTCGGAGAAACTCTGTAAAACAATGATATGGTATCACAACTTTTACCCTCAAATTCTATTGATTCGTTTGCTATGCTTGCAAATGCTTTTGTGAAAGCGCATGTCGGGGCCATCAAGGTCGAGACCAGAAAATCTGATCTTTTCAAGGTTAAACAAACAGACAACGAAATGATCAGAGAGTTCGTATCAAGATTTTAAATGGAATGGATGGACTTGCCCCCGGTTGTGGATGATTGGGACATTTAGGAATTCACTCAAGGACTTAACTCCTAAAGTTCCTTGGCTTTACAGCAGTTAAAACAAAATCTGGTAAAATACCCGGTGGTAACTTGGGCAGACATCTACAGCATGTACCAGTCAAAAATCAGAGTCAAGGACGATCAGATCGGAGCCCCTTCTGGGTTCGTTTATCCCATCAGAGCTAATGTCAGGCCTAGGAAAGTCGTCAATCATAAGCCAAGGCGGAGCAAAGATCGGTACCAACCGTATAGCGGAGTTCGAAGGGGTAACGAATCTGGGCATCACCCTACAAGGAATGAGAAGAGGAGCGATCGAGGCCACATTAGTTGGGTATTGAGGAACAAAAATGGTTTCGATAAGCCGCTTGGGGCTAGGGAGGCACCAAGGTTATCAGAATATAACTTCAATGTCGATGCCGCCAGCATCGTATCTGCCATCGGGCGCATCAAGGATACCAAGTGGCCTCGACCATTGCAGCCCAACCCTACCAAAGAGACCCTAAATTGATGTGTAAGTATCATGACACTCATAGCCACAGGACCAAGGACTGCCGACAATTAAGAGAAGAAGTGGTCCGGTTATTCAATAACGGGCATCTCCGAGAATTTCTGAGTGATTGAGCCAAAAATCATTTGAGGAATAGGGACTCCAACAAATAGACCGAACAAGAAGTACTTCAGCACGTCATCAACATGATCATTAGAGGGTTCAATGTCCCCTAGGGACCAATGATAAAGCGCACTAAGGCGTCCATCACAAAGTCAACAAAGTGACGAGGAGTCGATAATGAATATGTTACGGAGTTTCGAGATCGTTCATAGCTCCTGATGATACCAATGTCACCAAATCAATGGTCGAAGAATTGGAGCAAATCACATTGACCAAGCATCTGTCGGATCGAAAGGTATACCTAGGCACGGGGTTAGGCCCCGAGCTCAAGAATAAACTCATTAAGTTTTTTAAAGCTAATGTAGATTGTTCCGCTTGGTCCCATCTTGACATGACAAAGTTCCCATCAGAGGTGAACACTTATAACCTGGTTAAACAAAAGAGAAGAGCTCAATTTGAGGTCAAGCATTCATTTATCAAAGATGAGGTATCTAAACTCCTTAAAATAGGGTCCATTCGTGAAGTCAAATACCCTAAGTGGTTAGCTAATGTAGTAGTAGTATCTAAAAAAGGAAATAAGTTAAGGATGTGTATAGATTAAAAAGACTTGAACAAGGCATGCCCTAAGGACTCCTTTCCTTTGCCTAACATCGATCAGATGATTGAAGCGACGGCCGGTCACGAGCTACTTAGTTTCCTCAATGCCTATTCCGGGTACAACCAAATTTGGATGGACTCAATCGATCAAGAAAAGACTTCCTTTATCACTAAATTTGGCACTTATGGTTATAACATAATACTGTTTGGACTCAAGAATGCCGGTGCCACTTATCAACACCTAGTAAACCAGATGTTCGAAGAACAGATAGGAAAATCAATGGAAGTTTATATTAAGTCTCTGCAAGCAGATGACCATTTGAAATATTTGTGGGAAACCTTCGATATATTAAAGAAATACAATATGAAGCTGAACCCAGAGAACTGCGCTTTTGAGGTCAGATTGGGAAGGTTCCTCGGGTTCATGGTATCGCATCAGGGGATCGAGAATAATCTTGTCAAAATTAAATTCATAAAAGACATCACTGTGGTGGACAGTGTCAGGGCCGTTCACAGGCTAATCGGACGTATAGCTGCCCTAGGCTAGTTCAAATCGAGGTTCTCAGACAAAAGCCATCGATTCTTCTCACTATTGTAGAAGAAAAATAACTTTTCTTGGACTCCGAAGTGCCAACAAGCTTTGAAGAACTCAAATGGTACCTTTCGAGTCCACCTCTACTCCATACTCCGAAGGCAGATGAGTAGTTGTACCTTTACTTGGCGGTATCCGAAGTGGTGGTAAGTGGAGTCCTAGTTTGGAAAGAGGAAGGTACGTAGTTTCCTATTTACTATGTTAGTAGAACTCTAGGCGAAGCTGAAACAAGGTATCCTCACCTGGAAAATTTTGCACTCGCTTTGCTAAGCGCCTTTAGAAAGTTAAAATCATACTTTCAATGCCACCCCATATGTGTCATAACTTCTTGCCCACTGAGGAACATCATGCACAAACCCGAGCTCTCGAGCCGGCTGGCCAAATGGGCCGTCTAACTCAGGGGGGTATGATATCGAATATCGACCCCGAACTGCCATTAAATCATAAATTTTGGCAAACTTTATAGTCGAGTTTATGACGACTTTAATACCCAAAGTCGAAAGGTAATTATTGTTAACCTCGGGGACTACCTCAAGAGTTTGGACCCTCTTTACGGATGGTGCTTCGAACGCAAAGGGGTCCGGGCTCGACATTGTGCCGAAGCCACATACAAGTAACATAGTTAGGCAAACTATTAGAACTGTGAAATTGACTAACAATAAGGCCGAATATGAGGCCATGATTGCAGGTCTCGAATTAACTAAAAGCCTTGGGGCCGAGGTGGTCGAAGCTAAGTGTAATTTATTCCTTGTGGTAAATCAAGTCAATGGGACAATCAAATTAAAAGAGGAACGAATGCGAAAGTATTTAGACAAGCTGCAAGTAACATTACATCAATTCAAGCAATGGATCCTGCATCACGTGCCCTGAGATCAAAATAACGAGGCCGATACTCTAGCTAACTTAGCGTCATCGGTTGATGACGATGAACTCTGTTCAGGAACAATCATAAAACTTATGAAATCACTGGTAGAAGAGGGCCATGCCAAAATAGACTCGACAAGTTTAACTTGGGATTGGAGGAACAAGTATATAAATTACTTGAAGACTAGGAAATTGCCCCTGGATCCTAAAGAATCGAGAGCTCTACGTAGGAAGGCCTCAAGGTGTAGATTGTCCGAAGAGACTCTGTTCAGGAGGCATTCGATGGCCCACTGGCCATATGCTTGGGGTCGGGGGATACAGAATATGCCTTGAGAGAAGTTAATGAATTTACTTGCGGGAACCATTCGGGGGCAGAATATATTGTTCAAAAATTAATCAGGGTCGACTATTACTGGATCGACACAGAGAAAGATGCGAAGGACTTCGAACGAAGATGCGACGGCTATCAAAGACACGCACCGATAATCCATCAACCCGGAGAGCTACTCCATTCGGTTTTGTCCCCAAGGACATTAGTGAAGTGGGGAATGGATATCGTCGCTCCCCTGACATGGGAACCTGGTAAGGCTCAATACATACTATTTATTATTGATTATTTTTCTAAATGGGTCAAAGCTCAAGTGTTCGAGAAAGTCTGGGAAAATGAAGTCATTGACTTCATTTAGGATCACATAATATACCGATTTGGATACTGGCTGAGATCGTGTGTGATAATGGGAAGCAATTCATCGGAAGCAAGGTAAACAAATTTTTCGAAGATCACAAGATTAAAAATATCCTATCAACACCCTATCACCCTAGCGGGAACGGATAGGAAGAATCAACTAACTAGACTATACTTCAAAACCTAAAAAAGAGGTTGATCGATGCCAAAGGGAAATGGAAAGAAATCTTGCCTGAAGTCCTATGGGCGTATCGTACAACCTCAAAGTCTAGTACTGGGGCCACCCCATTTGCATTGGTCTATGGTGCCAAAGGATTAATACGAGTCAAATGGCAAAACCATGAACATGAGCTTGGAACTACTGGATGAAAGGTGTGAGGCCATCCTAGTCCTGTTGGCCGCCCAAAAACAGCGGATAGAAAGATACTACAATCAAAGAGACAACCTCCGACACTTAAAAATCGAGGACTTGGTGTTAAGGAAAGGAACAATGTACACCTGGAACCCGATTGGGGGGAATCTGGGACGAAATTGGGAAGGACCATATCAAGTTGTCGAAATTACCAGCAAAAGCTTGTACAAACTCGAAGCAGGAAATTGTGTACCACTACCGAACAACTGGAACACGACGCATTTAAAGCAGTACTACTGCTAAGGTATGACTTCGTTTACATTTTAATAATATTATGAATCAGACTAACATTTGTAGTCAATGGTCAAGGAAGAATGTGACTATTAGGTCTGAAAGCACGCTTTACACTTTTCCCCCCAAAAGATCTACCTCGAATACTGGTGGCCATTACTCTCGGGTTAAGGTTCTTAGCCAGGAAAGGAGGAAACTTTGTACTTGAATAGCTAAGGCTCGGTGGTTAGGATTGATTGTAAGGGCCAAACGGTCGAATGAACTGTGTCCACATAGTCCACCTTAGCCATGATACAAGCTTTTACACGCCTCCGATCATGTACTTTACACACATAAATGAAACAAAGTTTTCACCTTGCTATTACGCATTTTTGCTTCTTAAATTATGGATCCTAAGAGCCCGAGGACTACCCCTATTCGGGGACTATCGAGCCTAAGGGCTACCCCTATTCGGGGACTATCGAGCCCAAGGGCTGCCCTTACTCGGGGACTATCGATCCCAAGGGCTGCCCTTACTCGGGGACTGTCGTTCGAAAAATGTTCGAGTAACTGAGGCTACCAAATTCCGGAGGCACAAACCCTATTAGGCAGTGCTAATATCAAAGGCTACGACCACCCTAAAAAATGGCTCGAACACGTTCGAAGCTCGTAATAAGAACATAAGTCCTTTCTAAAAATTCAAAACCTACCAAAAGGTTACCCTCGGCAAAAGCATCATCTAAAATCACTTAAGCATCTCGAGAAAACTTTCGATCATACTGAGCTTCCAAAAGCCTCGAGCAAACAAAGTCGGGCTCTGTTCAGACCTCTGAAAAATGAATGATTTATTACTACATTTGATTCTATGCTAAGGCATTAGAAGCACTTATTACTAAGTAACATTTGATTCTACGCAACACTATTAGAAACATTTGCAAGAATATAAATTATGATAAGATGCTAAAAAAGTATAGACTAGAAATTTCCAAAAAGGGAATATATATATATATTCCAGAATGTATTTACAAAGGCCCAACAAAATGGCCTCAAAATAAACAAAAAGTATATACAAGAAAAAAACTAAAAAAGAACTATGGCATTTTTGCTTGGTCTTCACCGGGGTCCGACTCATTGCCAGAACCATCGGAGACTTTGGATCCCTCAGAAACATCGGCATTTTTAGGCTCATAATTCTTCTTCGTTTCGGCCTCGAGCCTTTTGGCTTCCTCGATCTCAGCCGACAGGTCAAAACCCTGGGCATGGATCTCTTCGAGAGTCTCCTTCTGGGAAAACCGCTTCATATATTTGGCCTTTGTCTTCAAGCAGGACTCAATAGCCTCTACATCGGATTTATACTAGGCCACCATCCCTTCGGGTTTAGTGGAGTTTACATCCAATTTGGATATCACTGCCTCATATTCTCTGCTGAGGGCGTCCCGCTCTATGACGGCTGATCTCAGTTGTGCTTGAAGGTCGTCATTTAGATGAGACCACTTATTGGCTTTCTCCTTCGCCACCCGGAGTTGGTTCTCAATCGAAGCCAGCTCCGCTTTAGCAGTTTCCTTCTCTGAAGCCAACAAGTCTATTTTGCTTTTCCACCCATCGGCCATGGCCTGTACCTCGTTCATCTCGACTCGGAGTTAGTCGATCTGGTCGATCTTCTGTTGAACCTGCGAGGTTTTGTCGTTAGTCACCACGACTAGCTCCTCATTTTTAACTTCAAAGACCTTTACTTTTTTGACCAGGTTGGCATGCTCCCGCCTCAGGGTCGAAGCCTCCTTCTGAGTCTTGTCTAGCTCAGCTTGCTCGCTGAGAAGCTTATACATGTCCTTTTTCGGGCCAGGTCCTTGAGCTCAAACTTGAGCTGGCTTGTTTCCAGGCGGTATCGAAGAAAACTCTCATGATGAAGCACTGAGGCCTGTAAAGAAAGGTAATTATGTAAGAAACATCGAAGTGGAATTTCAAGTGATTCATGAGAGGAGCTCGAAGGTGTTAGAACCTTACCCGGTTTAAAGCTTGTTGTGCCCCATTAAAGAGGCTCGACGTGCCCACCTCGTTCATTTTTGTCTGGTCCTCTTCGGTTACCAGACATCGGAGGTAACTGGCTATGCCCACAGGAGCCGACAGAACCCGGGCATCTTCTAGGACCGTGAGAATAACCATCCTCTTGCGCTCGAGATGCATACTCGGCAAAGGGAATTGTTTCACCAATCGTGGGCTCGTGCTCGACCCTTTAGCTTTCGAAGACACATCCTTCTTCGGTAACTCCATGTGGCCCAACTTGGAGAAATCTTCCAGTGTTAACATATCCATGCCCTCAAAAAAGGATGGGAGAGGATCCTCTGTACCTTGTACTCCCTCGATCGAATTTTCTTTACTCGCTTGGGCCTCCTCGAGCATAAATTCAGTGTAGGATGACGTTTCAACTATGTCAATCACATCGGTCACCTCCATGAGAACGGTAGCAGTTTCTCGAGAGGTTGCAACCCCCGTCTCCATGTCGGTCTTTCGGACTGGAAGGGGCTTACCCTCGTGACCCACCTCCTGTCATGCCCCAAACTCAGGGAGCGCGACCAGCGCTCAACCGAGTGCACCCGGCCGAGCAAGCCTGTTAGATTTTTTCTACCCAAACTCATCCATGAATAAAGAGGAGATGTACTCTATTAATCAAACACTGAAAAGGTTTCATTAACAACATCCATTTTATTTACATTAGTAACTTTATTCATAGTTTCCAAAATATTACAAATTTATAGATATAATGAAAAATATGTTTACCAAATACCAAGATTTCTAGTTTAATTCTCAACATCAAACACCACCCATAATCTGTTTACGGAGCCTCTACGTATAACAGAAGAGTAATATAGAAATGCCGACAACAAGGCCCCGGCTATACCTCAAACACAATATACCAGGAACAAAAGATACATGACCCCGAAATGAAGTGGGGCTCACCAAGTTATCTGAGAAGAGAGTGTACCTCTATCACTGATCAATGTCGTCTGCTATGGAACTACCTGCATCCATTAAAGATGCAACGCCCCCGACAAAAGAGACGTTAGTACTGTCGAATAACACTAGTGGGTATGACTAAATGTCCTCTTTCAAAATAGAATGTCCATGCAATAAATGGAAAACCATATATATAGCAAGCCACAATCAACAATATCCAAATGCCCAATTGAAACATAAGAATTTTTAGAATACGAAAATAATATATATTTTTGGTTGGGAGATAATTAGCACCGATGTACCACAATGTTTTTAGTACGGAGTCTGATCACGCCCCATCGGCTAGGCCATCTCCCCATGAATAATGTGGTTTGAAATGTGATGTGACATAAAGGTGTTACCAAGAGTAGTACTACCATGTGCACAATATGGCATCTGATCTCTACCCGATCAGATAGGCCGCCTTCCCACATATGCCGTGTAGGTTGACTTTCCCAATTCACAGCTATTATCAGTTTTATCCCAATAAAGGAGAATATCAAAATTTCACCAATATTTCAATTTCATCCCGAATAAAGGGAATAATCACAATCCACCCCTACACCGGCACGTATAATTTTATATGTGGGCTTTATGACCCACCCTTCCTCGATTTTCTAATGATACTCCCAAAATTATTTTTATTATTTTGCACACAAAGAAACAAAAGTACAAATGTATTCACCTCATCATCTTTCACATTATAGATCTTCATTAGTATTTTCAACCACTCACAATAACAATATCTCCTTGGCTCTTTTGGCCATTCACAAGATTCTTTATTTATGGCACGATGGCCGTATTTCATATTCCACATTTTCACTCCTTTATTTTCAAGGATCACCGTCTTTAATATCAACACATCAAATATTCCGGAAATCACAACTTCAAGTTCATTGGAAATGAAGTCTCTAAAAATAATAGATTTCTTTCTAAGAAATGGAGTAAAATGATTGGCAATCGATGCGCAAATTAAAATTATCAACAAGTAACACATCGTTTAATCTTGGAATACTTTTCCCCAAAAAAGAAACATACAACTTCCACTCCCAAACATGTAAGAACGCAAAGCACATTGAAAATACTTACAAAGCATAGCATGAGTTAAAACAATCGCATATGAGCATGATTTGAGTACATAAGCTGTTAGGCAATTCTATTTTTGATGTTATTTTAAAACAGTTGAAGCAAAGCTTGTTTCTTAACCCTTCACACATCATCTAATTTCATTAGCACCACTAACCACAAGTATCACTTTCATTCTTGGCACGTTGGCCACACTCTGTATCCCCAATTCACTTATTTTATTTTCAAATAGCTTTATAGATTAGCAATATCAAGACATTTCCAATCAAGACTTTACGTAAACATATGAGCAATTAAGAGTCTTAAGCATCTCGAGTTTTTCTAACATAATTTGGCATACTAGCTTTCATTTAAAGCATTAATTCAAAGCCATAACATTTTAATATGTAACCGATACTTTGAACATATACCTTTCGACACAACGATCATTCGGAATAGTCAAGTTTGTAAGGGATAACCCAGAATATAGGAATTAGGAACTTGAGCCCACCATATTTGAAACTTACGGGAATATTATGAAATTCGATTCTAAGAGAGAAAGTTTAGCCAACATACCTCGCTTGAGCTTTCCCTCAATTACTACAATGTTCCGGAAATCCTAGCAATCCCAATCTATTTCGAGACATAACAAAATTGAACCATATTTAGAGAGATATTCATGGTTTCAACTCATTTGAGCATTTTATCAAACACCAGATGTGCAATTTGACTACAAGGTTCTTCTACAATATTTTCTTTACTCCACAACCCAATCTTTACTTATTTGAGCTCAATAATCTTTCCACAAACCTTATTGGTACATGCAAGTATACATGATACCTTCACACCCAAGAATCATACTCCCAATCACCCATCTTTTACCCCAAACGCAAAATTGAAGATTAGGGTCAGAACCTTACCTCTTGGTGAAGATCTTGTGAAATTTCCTTGTTGGATTTCAAAGCTTGAACAAGATCTTGATGAACAAAGCACTTGAGCTTCTTCCTCTCTCTAGAACACTCTCACTTATCTCTAAAAATATAAGATTTTCTCTTCTAAATGACCCTTCAGGTCTATTTATCGAAGTTTGTTCTGGTTATAAAAATCAGAAATTGGATTTTTCGAAATCAACTTTGCGATCATAGAGTGGACCGCAGAACTGCCGTGCGGCTTGCGAAATGGACCGCGAAATTGAACTCCAAAAATCAGGTTATTTCAGGTTGGGTCAGTGGCAGGTTTGCGGCCCACAGACCTGTTCTGCGGTCGCATAATGCACCGCGGACTTATTCTATGGTCACATAATGCATCGCAGAACTTCCCTCCAGAAATCTCCATGTTTATTTTGCAATGTATTGTGCGGTCCGCGAAATGATTTTGTGGCCGCATAATGGACCGCATAAAGGTCCTAAAATTAATTAAAGTTTCTGCTTCACTCTGTGACGTTTATGCGGCTCGCGAAACGGTTCTGTGGTCGTGAAACTAATTGTAGAATTTCCTTCTTCTGCCAAAAGTTTTCATCAACAAAACCTTAAATTCCTTAGCAAAATTTTTCGAGGCCTTACATTCTCCCCCGCTTAGGATCATTCATCCTCGAATGAGGAGTAGAGTCCTCCCCAAACACTTAACATAACTTATCTCTTTTCTTACACACCTCAAACTCCCAAATTTTGACTAACTCTCAAATTTTTCAGAAATTTCAGCAGAGTTTTCCCCGTAACTGGGCGTATCCACCTGCTAGAGAATCACCAAAACTACCTTAATTATACATCCATAACTCAACAAAGCATCACAATTTATATTAACATCATGAATCTCAACATTAGAGGTATTACATCGTCAATAGCGATATCTTGACATGTATTGTACATATTTAAATCATAACACATATAAAGTACCTCTCAAATCACAACCATTTGCTATATAATCAAGCAAAAATATTTTCTTTCCACAACACTTTCGGCCCTCAAGGTGGCCTTCTCGACTCACAGGCTTCGCAATAGCACTTGACGGAGACAATCTCTTTATTCCTCAAATTTCAAACTTGTTTAATCAAGGATTACAATTAAGTATCTCTCATCAGCATATTACCCATTAATTTCACCTTTAATAGCCTTCACCGGAATAATTGTCACGATCCGGATTTCCTACCATCGGGATCGTGATGGCGCCTAACTCTTAGAATACTAGGCAAGCCAACAGATACAGTTCTAACACATTAATCATTAACCAAAACAGTAATTAATATTTATTTAAATTGAACATATATGAAGTGCAGAAATTTTATAACATTTTAAAACACTAATACATAACTACCCAAAAGATTTGGTGTCATAATCCACGAACTTCTTTTTTTTTGTACAAACACTGGTTTAAAAGAAATCCTTATATTCTAGTGCAAATCCTTATATTCTTTTTAATCACAAGTTAAAAAGATTAAAGAAGGCCCTCTCACTGTGGAGTAAGGCTACATTTGGAGATATCTTCCAAAAGATAGCAAGCATGGAGGAGGTAGTGATGGTTCATGAAGCAAAATTTGAAGCAAATCCTAAAGGGATGAACAGGGAAAGGCTACAAAAGGTTCAGGCAGAATTGATCAAATGTCTTGCACTAGAGGAGAAATATTGGCAACAAAAGGCAGGCATGACTTGGTTCAAGGAATGGGATATAAACTCAAAGTTCTTCCACGCATAAGTGAGAGGTAGGAAGAAGAGACTCCGGCTTAACAGAATTCAAAATAGTGGAGGAACATGGATTGAAGAAGAACAAGAAATTGCAGAAGAGGCTATCAAATTCTACGAGGAACAGTTCACAGAAGAAGCTACTCCTTTAGCATTTGATATCGTAGAGCATGTTCCTAATCTGATTAACTCTGAGCAGAATGCAGAATTGATTAAGCAGCCAACAAAAGAGGAGGTTAAAGTGGCAGTACTCGGACTTAATGGTAATAGTGCTGGGGCCAGATGGTATGACAGGCAAATTCTATCATTCTTGTTGGGACATAATAGGGTATGACATGTATGACATGGTGAGGGCTTTTTTCAATAGTCATGAGCTACCCAAGTGTGTAACACACACAAACCTAGTTCCGCTACCAAAGAAAAAAGAAGTTACCACCTTTTCTGATTTAAGACCAATAAGCCTCAGTAACTTTTCTAATAAGGTTATATCGAGGGTGGTACATGAAAGTCTAGTGAAATTTCTCCCAAGTCTGATATCAGAGGAACAGTCAGGTTTTGTTAAGGGCAGGAAAATAGTAGAAAACATCCTTCTAACTCAGGAGATAGTGACTGACATTAGGCTTAGAACTAAGGCTGGACCTAATGTCATCCTGAAGCTAGATATGACCAAAGCTTATGATAGATTATCTTGGCTATTCCTAACCAAGGTACTGAGAAAGATGGGATTCATAAAAAGGTTGATAGGGATTGTCTTTGGATTAGTTTCAAACAATTGGTATTCTATTCTAATCAATGGTCAAGCTCATGGGTTCTTTAAGTCCTCAAGGGGAGTAAAACAAGGTGATCCGGTATCTCCAACTTTGTTTATCTTGGCAGCAGAAGCATTATCTAGGGGTCTCAATGCACTACATACTAACCTGTATTTTTGTGGATTTGGGATGCCAAAGTGGAGTCCAAAGATCAATCATTTGGCGTATGCAGATGACATGATTATTTTCTCATCCTCAGATGAAACATCTCTGATGTTGATTATGCAAGTGCTGAATGCATATGAAGCTGCATCTGGGCAACTTGTTAACAAGACCAAATCAGTTGTGTACCTGCATCATTTAACAAACATGGAAGTGGTCAGCAAGGTGGAAAGGATCACAGGCATTCATAGGAATGATTTTCCTATCATATATCTAGGTTGTCCTATATTTTATGCAAAGAGAAAGCTGGAATACTATCAGCCCCTAATTACTAAGGTAATGGACAAACTGCAATCATGGCAGGGCAAGTTATTATCAGTAGGGGGCAGGGCAGTTCTCATATCCCGTGTACTGCAAAGCATGCCTATGCATCTACTATCAGCTGTAAACCCTCCAAATTATGTGATAAATAGGTTGCACAAATTGTTTGCTCAGTTTTTCTGGAGCAGCTCTGTAGGAGGAACTAGTAGGCATTGGGCTTCGTGGAATACCTTATGCATGCCAGTTGAGGAAGGAGGAATAGGGTTTAGGTCACTGCATGATGTAGCAAAGGCATTATTCAGCAAGTTGTGGTGGAATTTCAGAACAAAACCAAGCCTATGGAGCGCTTTCGTATGTCAGAAATACTGTAAGAAAATGAATTCTATAATTGTTACATGGAAAAGGGGGTCTCACATTTGGAGAAAAATGTTGGAATGCAGAGATCTGATTGAACATCAAATCTTTTGGCAAACAAAAAGGGGATCCTCACTTTTTTGGTTTGAAAACTGGACAGGTCTTAGGGCACTATATTTTTTGGTTCCTCAGGACTTTGGCATTGATGAAACTGTACATAATATACATGATGTTACCTTAGATGGTGAGTGGGATGTGGACATGCTATTTGAAATTCTTCCTGAAGACTTAGCAGTACACATTCTGGAGAAAATCAAACCACCTTCACCTCAGCAGGTTCTTGACATGCCTTGTTAGATGCTGGAAACAAGAGGATATTTCAGTGTTAGGTCAGCATGGGATTATACGAGAAGAAGAGACGAACCAAGAACAACTTATAGGATGATTTGGGTAAAGGGACTGCCTTTTAAAATAGCCTTTTTCATGTGGAAAGTGTGGAAAGCAAAGTTACCTTTAGATGATTTCTTGAAAAGGGTAGGCTACTGCATGCCATCAAAATGTTGGTGTTGTGTACAGCCTGACGAGGAATCTCTTCAGCACTTGTTTTTTAGATCAGAAACTGCAAAGACAACTTGGAAGTATTTTCTATCGAGGGCAAGAATAGCTGTGGAGGGACTTACATTGCACCAAGCAATCACAAAATGTTGGACTGCAAATGTGTGCTTAAGACTCAAACCAGTAATACAAGAACTCCCCTCATGTGTAATCTGGGAACACTGGAAAAGAAGAAATAGTATGAAGTATGGTGATGCTGTGACAACTAGCAGGGTGATTTATCAAGTTTCATCAAATCTCCAGGCATTGGTGAAAGTGAGAAAGCCTGGGATGGACATGGTACCTCACAAATGGCAAGATCTTTTAGCTATGATGGAAAATTTCACTCCTAAAGTTAAGGTTACCAAAGTCATGTGGGAATTTCCAAGTGCAGGATGACTAAAAGTTAATACGGATGGTGCATCGAGGGGAAATCCAGGCAGGAGCTCAATAGGGTTTTGTATAAGAAATGAAAATGGTGACATAGTCAAGTCAGGAGGGAAGGATATTGAAGAGACAACAAACACAGTAGCTGAAGCGAAGGCCATGGTAGAAGCACTAAGGTTCTGCAGATTTCAGCAATACTCTCGTGTATGGCTTCAAACGGACTCAATGCTATTAAAAAAGATAATGGATAGGATCTGGAAACCACCATGGATCATATCGGAGCAAGTTGAGGAAATGATGCAACTAATGAATGGGGGCAATTACACACTTACTCATATTCATAGGGAGGGCAACAAGCTGGTAGATCACTTGGCTAATTATGCTTTAGATCATGGAGAAATAGAATGCCAACATTTCTGGCATCTGGATGCACAGGGAATGAGGTTAGTTAATGAAGATAAGTTGCAATGTACAAGGCTAAGGGTGAAGGTGGACAAGAGATAAGAAGCAAAGAGAAAAGGAAGAGCATTCAATCCACTGGGAGGACATTAATGCAGGTGCAAAAGGGTTTAAAGAAAAATGGGATGGATCGATACTTCCATGTAGTTATGGAGAGCATGCGATTCTCCTCAAAATGGGAGCATGGAAAACATGATGGGAATTTCAAGTTCTGGATAGAAATAGATGCCAATTCGTTTGGAGTTTGCACCAGCATGCTAGGGAATTTCGAGGATTTGCAGGTTTATAATTGTTTAATGCTGGAAGATGAAGGGAACTCGAGAACTAGTAAAACGAGTGGAACAAACTTTAGAATGCGTTTTGGAGACATAAGACAAACCAAATGCTCGACAAAAGATGAAAGCACACGTTCTGAAGAATATTACAAACACATGGGCTCAACAACAAGTGTGGTGGAAAATCGTGTTCGAGGAAAAGCGAAGCAAACATTTGCAGCTTTTTAGTTTGTATATTGCACACCTGGTTAATTGGAGCATATGCACGCCTGCATACTAGGGAAGCGACAAAGTAAATAAGTAAAGGATTTCTAGAGGCTATCAAAAGGGAATAGAACCGTGTATAAAGTTCAAAAAAGAAGAGGCTTTGGGAAGCATTCTCTTTGGGACCACTTGCTAAGCATTTTGCTTTGTAAAACCTATGCTGGAGCGAGCTTTTCAAGCAAAACTTGCAGGAAACGAGGAGCATCATTTGCGTTGGGTTTCCACAATCAAAAGCACTCCGAGCAGATTTTGAAACGCATTTTGGAACATATTGGAACGCATGAAGCTTGATATAGCTAATGCTGGAGCGCCTTTAAATGCAAGCATTATTTAAATGCACGCAGACCACGAGGAGTAGCTACTTCAAAGGAACGTATGCTAGGGTAAATGACACTTTTGAAGGAAACAAGAAGGAATGAGCATGGGGATTACAACGCATTTTTTTAAAAGGGGAAATCTTGAGCAAAACAATGGGCAACAAATTAGCTGGAAGATGGAGACATCGATAAACCCTTTAATGTGCGCACATGTTTGGAAAGTGTGAATCGTGAAAAGAGAGAGAGAGAAATGGCACAACAGCTAACGAAGGAGCAGAAAGCTGAGTTCAATAAGGCATTTAGCCTTTGCGACAAGGACGACGATGGCTACAGGATATGATCAGCGTGATGCTGATCAGAATGGAACCATTTTCCAGAGTTCTTGAAGCTGATGGCACGTAAGATGAAGGACACTGATTCTGAGGAAGAAGTCAAAGAAGAGTTCAAGGAACGGACCACACACGCATGCAGTTGCATATTCAGAAAAACTTGATAATCCCATGGATGGTGGTAGTTGTGCACGCTGGAAGTTAATGCATGCTAGACAATATTGGAGCATGCACTACATTTGCACAATTCGAGATAGCATGAGCGACCATCCAGCTCGGTTTTCAACAAAGGCAGTATTTTAATAATGGCCAGTGATTAAACAATGGCCAGTGATCTCACCCTCGGCGCGGCAACAGCAAATCGAACGAAAAGATTAAATGCGTGGGAATACGGTGCTCCGATTAAGCAATAGAGACAGAAGAGTAAGCGCACGCGTCCAGTTTCTTAGGAGGCACCACTAGGTCGACATTCCATGTTGATACAGCGTGGCTAATGAATTTCGACTATCTTAAGATGGAAAAACAAATTGGACGCATGAATAATTCAGCAACACCAACAAAAGAATAGACTGGACATTGAGATCGATAAGCCAAATAGAGTAATGTATGCAAAAAGCAGGACCTAAATTGCAACTGGATAGAAGCAAATGCGAAGGAGAAAGACGTATACTAGCATGAATTGTATGGGCTGGCTTTTAGTTATACAAAGTGTGATATCAACTTTGAGTACACTACTCAACTTTGATAATAGGTATTATGTAGTTTACAAAATTTATTTCGCACACATTTTAAGATTTTATGACACTTTGTTTTTCGTTTTATATATTAATAAAAACAAACACTAGGCTATGCCTAGTGGATTGCTTAAAAAAAAAAGAAAAAAAAAAGAAATACATCTATTCTCAAAATGAAAAGAGACAGGAAATCTAAGATAGAGGGAAGAGGACTCCAGGGTCTGCGAACACCGGCAGATCTACCTTGGGTCTTGATGATAGGCTATAATTACGTATTTTAGTCGATTATTACACTCTAATTTACTGCACTTTAGTTGAGTTTGCGCTTTAATCGCTAGTGTTTTGCACTAATGGTATGTTTTATGCTTTGTAGGAGTGATTCCGAGCTATATAGATGTTATGGAATGAATTTAAGTGATTTTGAGCTTTGAAGTCTGAGTAAAAGCCCAAGAAATTAAGCCGGGATCGTATTCGGGGATCAACGGATGACAAAACAACAAAATAAAGACTCGAGTAGGCATATTGCGCACCGTCTAGTAAATTGCATATAACGTTTTGCTCAAAACTCTATTTGGGCTCCACAATATATTGTTGGAAAGCTAACGCAAAGGGATACAACTTTCATGGTTTATGTTTTTCCAAATTCCAAACGAAACACGGTGACAAAATGCGGTTGAAATCGTAACCGCAGTAGGACCGCGACAGAACATTGTTGCAGATTCTGAAGGCCACTCTGGCCGCGGTCCTGGCGGTAGAACCGCGGCAAGACGCGTAAATTTCAGGGACAAAGTGAAAAACACGGGATTTTTAGCCCAAATTCCCAAAACCCTATATTAAACAATAGAACTCGCCCTAGGGAGGCATGTAATGTTTTAGAGAGTACTTTGGCAAGAAAAACAAGTGTGAGAGATCACCCAAAACATCATATTTTCTTCTTCTCTTTATTTTTCTTGCAATTTTGATCATGAATATTTTCATAGTTTATTTACCCATTGTCATGAGTAGCTAAATCCTTTGTCTAGGGTTTTGATGGAACCTATTGAAGGATGAACTTCTTGATTATGTTAATATAGTTTGCCAGTTTAATCTCTATTTGTTCAACTACGTGTTTGTTATAGTTAATTGACAGGATCCTCAATTAGCTATGCCTATTTAGTGTGCATAACTCGGGAGAGAGTGCATATTTAGGTGATTGTTGAACAACACCACTCCCAAAGTATAAGAGGGATCTATAACCGAGGATTTAAAGGCGGGATTAGGGATAACGAAGCCTTGAGTACGATCTGAAGTGAGCTGTATTAAAAGCCAGCTAGCGTAGCTCAGGAGAGTGCGTCTAGTAAATTGTTGTGATTACTCGGGAGAGAATTACAATACGCAAAGTGCTCATGATCAGTAGAGAATACTTAGGCGAAATTATAGAAGACATAGAGGGAAGGATTCCGACAATTGGGGAAATCTTAACTCTAGACCTCCTTAATCTTCTCTCCAACCCGTAGTATCTTTAGTTGTTAATCTTCTAATTTAATTATTTAATTAATTAGATATAAGAATCTTAATATTTATAACTTAGGAATTGTTAGAGCTTGTCTTCTTAACAATATTGAACAGTTGTAGCTAAGCCTTAGTTCTCTGTGGGATTCGATTCCGGACTTGTAAACCGGATTATATTTGCAACGACCGCATTGTCCTTTTTTATAAGGCATAGTTGGGCGTGATCAAAGTTTGGCGCCGTTGCCGGGGAACTAACGGTGTAGTTGTAAGTGTACATATTGCTAGGTTTCAAGTTTGAACTTTTATTTTATTTCTTAGTATTTGATTTTTTTTTAATTTTTTTATTTTAGTTTTATTTGAGAAACATGGCATCATGGAATTATGAGAATTTTGATGTTGGTAATTCTACTTTTAATCCTCCTTATGCATATTGTGAAGGAAACCACCCAGGGCAAAATTATCAAAATATTTCCGAGAACGAGTTTTGTGCACCAACTCAATCTTATGTGTGGAATGTGTGTGATATGTGTGGTGGTCAAGATGGTCACTTTCACGGTTGTGCTTATATTTCTTACCTTCCCCCAACCCCTTACTTTGATGGTTCTTCTTTTTCTTGTAAAGTTAATAGGAACAAAGAACCCAGGTATGAGGACCTGAAAGAGATCGAGGATATGCTAAAGTGCCTTACGGAACAATATGATGAGATACAATTGCGGGTACAAAGGCAAGGGGCAACTATTCACAACTTGGAGGCTCAAGCGAATAAATTAATTGAACCTTGTAAAGTACAACAAGTTGACATTGTGGATAGTAGCCAATATGAGCATGAATTGGCTGTAGAAATTGCCATTCTACTGGAGGATTTAAGAAAATACGAGGATGAGCTAGAGGAGGAGAATAGAGTAGAACACCAACAATCAATCGCACTTGAGTTTGAGGATGTCGATGTTGTAAGAGAGATACTAGAGTCAACCAAGGATATTGAGGATACATATTTAGTTGACTCTATTGTCATTAGTGTTGAGAATGTAGACAGTCCTAATGTTCATGTAGTTGAGCGCATTGGTCCTCACTCCAAGCATTTTTCCACATTGTGTTTAGATGATGATATGGAAATTGAGTCGTCCGAGCCATTTGAGGAGTCAAAGAATGAGGAACAAAGTGCTTACATTCTGGAATTCTTCTTGCCAGAAAGTCGGGATTACATACCTCATACAAAGGCCAAGGAGTGCAGAATACTACATTATTTCCTTGGGCCAGTTAGATTCATTCCACCACCCCATGACCATAATCATAAGCTTGAATAAAAACTAGGGGTCCAATTCATATGTTCAAAGTGGAGACAAAAAGTGATTTGTGTCGTGCCGCAACGTTAAATCAAGCGCTTGTTGGGAGGCAATCCAACTTTACTGCTTTATTTTTTTATTTTTAATTGTATTATGTTTGTAGTGTCGATTTTTAATTTTCTAGGAGCATGGAAAGCAAAGCTATTGGAAGAATGCAACAGCAAACCAAATGGTTGGAATTAAGTGTGAGGTACCCGCACGAAGGACCAAGCTTGGGAGAAGTCTGAGTTACCCATGAGCTGCTAATGCTTCGGCCTTTGACCTATCAGGGAGTCTCTTTTACCCTTTTATTAGTTATAGTGTGCATTGGGGACAATGCATAATTTTATGTGTGGGGTGAGGAGATTGTCTGAGTGACTTTCTATGCTATTTTAGTTGTGCTAGTAATTGAATAATTATTTTTTAAAAAATAGAAAAGAATGGACTTTTCCCGACGATGGATCTATTAGACAATTTTCTTGAGGGATTTAAGTCTAAAGAAAAAGTACAAAAAGATTTTCTTTTGTTAGGTAGTGTAATAATTACCCCTTGGTTTTTCTTTAAACCACAGTTCTTTTCCAAGGGTTTTATTTGAACCGGGTGTAGTTAGTTTTTTTTGGGAGTATGAGACATTGTGTTGTGTTTTGAAGTGAAGCAATATCTCTTGACTTTGTTATGCCTTGAGAATAGTGAGTACTTTGGTTGTGACGCTTAAGCTCAGTTTTGACTCTTGTATAAGTACCTTAAATTGTGTGTTCTTAAAATTGCTTAACTGCTTTGACTAGAGTGTCCATGAATCCAATCCTGAGTGAGTTATGTGCCATGTGTGTGTAAGGAATTATTATATTCTGTGCATTGTATTTGATGCCTAGAACTTGCCCTGTGTGTTTGCAAAGCGAAATAGTAGTTTTATTCAGTCTTGGAAGTGATATAGGCGTTTCTTTGTTGAGCCAGATATGTATATTTTACCCACCTAATTGTTATATATCGTATTTAACCCCTTTGAGTCTGTAATCTTGTTTCTTTGGCAACCACATTACAAGCCTTACCTATTTATTTGAATTAACCATCTATTTGAACCATTGTAACCTCTCAGGAGCACTTGAATTGTTATGAACTTTGTAAAAGTTAAAGTGTGGGGTGATTGGTTTGGCTTTTGAGCGGAACTAATGAAATAAGGAGAAAGGTGCACTGTTTCAAAAAAAAAGTAAAAGCCACTTGAATTGAAAAAAAAAATAGCTGGATTGTTGTAAAAAAAAAAAAATAATTCCTTGATAAGTGGTGGCTCTTGATGTAAGTGTGCTTAAAGAAGTATGGGGTAATATACATTGATGTGAAAGTGGAGTTTGGTTTGACATAAGTATGTGGTTTGAATGTTAAAAGTATATGTATTAAAGTGCTTAGTGAGGTGTAGTCACTCTTATATCTAAATGTTTCCTACCCGTCCCGTAGCCTATATTACAACCAAATAAAGTCTTAATTGATCCAAGATTGAATGAGCTCGATTAGTGGAGTAGTACACTACGGGCAAGCTTATGGTGCATCTTTTGTGGCATATGAATGTTATTTCTGAGCG
This sequence comes from Nicotiana sylvestris, assembly GCF_000393655.2. Taxonomy (NCBI): domain Eukaryota; kingdom Viridiplantae; phylum Streptophyta; class Magnoliopsida; order Solanales; family Solanaceae; genus Nicotiana; species Nicotiana sylvestris. The sequence continues at coordinate 211,196,025 of NC_091062.1, read as the reverse complement.
TGAGTGAATTCTTTTTATCTTGAGTTCCTAAGTGTTCTTAAATTTTATTGTGTGGAACTACTCACTTTAGTTGTGTGAGGGCACTTGATTCATGAAGGAAAGGTAATGTTAGTGACCTCTATGTTAGAGTAAGTGAGTGAGTTGTGAATAATGCGTGGTACTTGGGAGTCAAATCTTGAGGTGAAGATGTTACACTTTTGTGCTTAGTCTATTTTAAATACTCTTGGTGTGATGAGTTAGGAGAATTGTTTAAAAAGGTTGTGTCTATAAAAAGTGTAGGTTGATTGCTTGAGGACGAGCAATGGTTTAAGTGTGGGGTGTTAATGATAGGCTATAATTACGTATTTTAGTCGATTATTACACTCTAATTATCGTGATGACGCCTAACTCTTAGAATGCTAGGCAAGCCAACAGATACAGTTCTAACACATTAATCATTAACCAAAACAGTAATTAATATTTATTTAAATTGAACATATATGAAGTGCAGAAATTTTATAACATTTTAAAACAATAATACATAACTACCCAAAAGATTTGGTGTCATAATCCACGAACTTCTAAGAATTTTCTACAAACACTGGTTTAAAAGAAATACATCTATTCTCGAAATGAAAAGAGACAGGAAATCTAAGATAGAGGGAAGATGACTCCAGGGTCTGCGAACACCGACAGATCTACCTTGGGTCTCATGTGGACTGAAGGCAGCAACCCAAACTCTGATCAGTGCGGTCCAGTACCTGGATCTGCACAGAAAGTATAGAGTGCAGTATCAGTACAACCGACCCCATGTACTGGTAAGTGCCGAGCCTAACCTCGGCGAAGTAGTGATGAGGCTAGTACACAACACATAACATAAACCTGTGCAGTGAAATCATATACGAGAAAATGATAATAACGGAAATTTAAGAGATAATAACGGGAAGGGGGAAAACATACTGGGGGAACTAGGAATATTCTGTAAATAGTACAATATAGAAACATAGTAAATATCATACTTGGAACCAACGAAAGTATTAACATAACAATCACGTGCACAACATCACCCTTTGTGTTTTTACTCTCGTCCTCACCATAAGAAGCAACAGAAACGGCAAGATATCACCCTTCGTGCATTATCTCTCTCATAATCATGGTACGGCGTGCATTATCAATATTGGAATACGACATGGAATCACCCTTCGTGCATTAACACTCATAGAATATGGCACGACATCACCCTTCATGCTTTATCACTCACTCACAAAACATTGCACGGCATCACCCTTCGTGTTTTACACTCTTTCTCACCCAAACAACAGAAACAATATCAATCACACAAGGTAATTATCAATAAACAACCTCGTTTCAACATTTAACTTCACAATATAATTCTCAACTTGAGTCAATACTCAACAAATATCCAATACCGGAAAAACATAATAAAACTTGTTTAACATGATGAATAACCAGTTTAAGCATGAACAATACGTATAAAGAAACACAACAGTCACAAGTATAAGGTCCACTCGCATGCTATGACCCGACACCAACGTATAGATACTCATCACCTCACCTATACGTCGTACTCAACAACTAACAAGTAGCAAATAAGGCAACAACACCTAATCCCTCAAACTAAGGTTAGCCACAACACTTACCTAGATTCCACGGCCAAAATCAAGCCTCAATTACCATTTTACCTCTCGATTCCACCTCCAATCCACTCGTATCTAGTCATAATTAACTTAATAATATCAATTATCGCTAAAGAAATCAACTCAAATGCATAATTACAAGTTTCCCAACATTTACCCCAAAAAGTCAAAATCCGACCCCGGTCCCGCTTGGTCAAAACTCAAAGTTCGGACCAAAATCCGATTACCCATTCACCCCCGAGCCTGGATATACAATTGGTTTTGGAGTTCGACCTCAATTTGAGGTCTAAATTCCCAAATTTTGAAATTTTGAAATTCTACCCGAAACTCTCAATTCCACCATGAAAAACCCTAGATTTTGTGATAAAATCTTGTAAAAAGATGAAATGGATTGAAAGAAATAAGTTAGAAATCATTTACCTATGATTTGGGAAAGAAATGGTCTTTGGAAAATCGCCTCTTGAAGTTTAAGGTTTGAAAATTGGAGAAATGAATCAAAAATCCCATCCAAAACTCGTTTTGAACAGTTGCAGGTATCGCATTTGCGATCACAGGTTTGCAAATGCGAACTCGCAAATGCGGACTTTACTTCGCAAATGGGAAAGTTGGCCTGGCCTGCTGGCATCGCAAATGTGAACAAGTGTTCGCAAATGCGGCCCCTGTTCTCATCGCAAATGCGACGCCGAGCTTCACAAATGCGAAGGTCCCCTCCCAGTCCTACTGATCGCAAATGCGAGCTTGTGCAGACCTGTAGCATACCAGAAATTTTCTTAAGTTTCAAATCACTCTGTAGCCTATCCAAAACTCACCCGAGCCTTCGGGGCTCCAAACCAAACATGTACAAAAGTCTTAAAACATCATATGAACTTGCTCATGCGATCAAATCGCCAAAATAACACCTATAACTATGAATTCAACACCAAAACACATGAAATTTTCAAGGTAGTTTCAAACTTCCTATTTACTCAACCAAAGGTTCGAATCACGTCAAATCACTTCTATTTTTCACAAAATTTCACATATAAGGTTTAAATACCATATTAAACTTGTACCGGACTTCAGAACCAAAATACGGGCTCGATACCAAGAAGTTCAAACATTATTCAATTTCTAAAAACTATTATATTTTCAGTTTAACAATTTTCTTCAAAAATTTATTTCTCGGGCTAGAGACCTCGGAATTCAATTCCCCAACTAACTACTTGAACCTGAATACATGATGCCCCAGGTGCATGAAGGACAATGATGGGGAAAATATCATACTCATAGTTTGGCTTATTTCCTTCAAGAGTTCATAAGGCCTTATATGACTACACATACTTTACGCTTTATTAGCAATTCACATAACATCTACATGGAGAAAATATTGAGAATAATCCCTTCACTTTCTTCAAATCTAAATCTCTACTACGAATACCCAAATTAAACCTTGGCGGCCCTTAACTTCCTTCTCTATCTTATTCTGTGATGCGCTTGAATGAATATGACCGTAAGGTTTCCTACCCAATATGGTTGATCATGGGATGATGCTTCTTCTTTCACATGTTCAAACATTCAACCCCATAAATTTAATACAAGGGAGAACAACAGGGTTCGAGACAGAGCTGGGATTGTTTAGGAATTCATCAATGTGTTGAGCACAAGCATTCCAAGATGTTATATCCTAAGAAGTATGAAGTTTATTACCAATAGCGCTGACGTGGCTAATCATTGTGATGACATCATTGATTTGACAAATGAGGCATAAAGTTAACTAGTATATCAACAATAGAAATCCTTAAGGAGGAATAGTCAAGTACGTGACACCAATCACCTCTTGGAGGGTAGGTAAATCGGTTTAACTCGAAATGAAAATATTCTGGCACCCTGAATGTGATATGAGTTTCAAAATACATGAAGTTGCATTACGCTCTTAACAGTATTTGCCACAAGGGAACTATGCCCAAGCCTGCCAAGTTGAAAAAGAGATTGGACACTTGTGAGATTATTATAATTCTGGCAGCTTAACCCCGCCACAATGGTTTAATCCTATATGCGAGGACTAGAGATATGAAAATCTTGTCTTTCAAATCAATATGCTCATGATATGTACTAGACATGTTTCTGTCATAATAACTCTCAAGCTGTAATACCAGGCCACTTTATGGGCAACAATAATACTAGGAACAAAGTGAGCTACTTATTGCGGAACGATCTAAGTGGACATGAAAGTCATACTGAGATGGGAAAACAAAGCGATCTTCCTGTGACAGATTTGTGAAAATCTCAAATTTCGCAGAAATTTTATGCGAACAATCGACCACTTCAATTGACATGTACATATATGATGGGAGCTGAGATATGCTTTCATGTTACTAGACAGTGAAAAAGTTTCATGATAATTCTCACAAAGGAGCAGAGTGATTGTTCACACCATAGGAGCCACATACACCGGAAAGAAAAAGAGTGGCTCAAGAAGGACCTCAGCATTAAGTTGCTTTACACTGGGTTTGATACCATATAGGTAAACTTTATGACGGTGCATGTATAAGCACAAGTGAGTAGATATTATCCATTCGACGCTTAAGCACAAGTGAGCAGATACCACATAGGTAAACTTTGCGATGCTTATGCGGCTCGCGAAATAGTTTACGGTCGCGAAACGGACCGTAGAATTTTCTTCTTCTCCCAAATATTTTCATAAACAATTTAGTCTACCTCGTCACCACAAAGATGTCATCCTCTTCGGGCTCATCCCTGAGCCGGTAAGCAGGTTGGAGTCTGGTAACCAGGACATGGTGTTCTTCTTGAGCTTGCGAGCCCAAGTGGCCGACCTCTTTTTTATTTTCATCTCGGGCCCCTCTTAGTCCGAGGATTTCCTCTTTCTATTCTTCTCCTCCACGGCAACCTGGGGCTGCCCCGTAATAGAGGGATCAAAGGACAAGGTCCTCATCCCCTTCCAAAGGCCTAAATTTGGTGATCTTATTCAAACCTACAAAATAAAGAAGAGAGGTCAGCATTATGTAAGTTGAAGGCATCATGACAACTATTCGAAGGAGAACCTCACCATGAGAACGGGCCTCCCATCAGCCCTTTGAAAGTTTGCTCCATGAGCGTTCAAAGTATGACATCTTCTTTCATATGCCTTCGATCAACTCCTTGAGTCGGGGGATCACATTAGGAACAGGGTAACAGCTGCACAACCACAAGAACGAATGATGCGAATTGGAAATGAAGGAAATCGTCACTTAAGGAAAGACTACACTCACGAGATGTATTCCATTTCTCGGGAAATGACATGGAGTCGGGAGGGATCAGATCTTAGATCTTCACTTGAATGAAGCATCCCTGCAAGCTTTGATATCGATCTTGATCCTCGTCGATACTCGAAAAGGGGGCCTTGCTGGCCCAACGAGTAAGCTTGATTAGTCATTCTCAAAAAATCTGGGGACTGTATAGATAGAGCAGGTGTTCAAGGGTGAGCCGAGGGGATTGGTGTAGTCCACAAAATAACAAAGGAGGATCACGATCCTCCAAAGAGACGGGTGGATTTGCCCGAGACATTCCTCGTACCTATTATAGAAGGTCAAATCACTAGGTCTACCGGGCCTAGCGTGAAGGGGTAAGTGTGGACACTTAGATACCGCTCCACGAGAGTAGTAATATCATCCTCGGGCCCAAGGACTACTACCTCATTGCCTTCCTATTTACAGTCCTATCATACCACATGAAGGACATCTTCGGTAATGGAGTATATATATCTGCATGCTCCTTCTCCCCGGTCCTGTTTGTACGAGGGCTTCTCGACTTTGAAGTCGTCTATTATGGAGCAGCCCCCGAATATAAAACTTTTCATGGGGGGGGGGGGTTCGGGGGGAGCCTCAAGGGCAGATGCCTTAGGGCAGCCACTTTAGGAACGGCCACTTCGGGAACAATCGCCTCGATAGCAGCCACCTCGGAATTTGTGGCCGGGGTGAGAAGATGAATAGGCAGCCTGTTGTGGAACTGATTTGGATGTTTTAGCCATTTCTATCTGATAAAGTTCAAAAATTTAAAGAAAAGGTATGAAGGTTTGAAGGAACAAGTTTGGAGGCGGAAGAGCGGGTATGGAAATTTGAAGAAAATCTGGATAAGAACCTAAGAACAATTATGAATATTTGAAAATCAAAGATGAAGATATGAAGGTTTGAAAGAAGTTGGTAGTAGCTAGAAAATTCAAAGGTGGAAGCTTGATCGGAAAGTGAAAAAAGAACAAAGGGTAGAAGCTTTTTATAGGGGAAAAAGTGACACTTCGCATTCAGAGGCAACCAACCGATGGTTGACACATGTCCGAAGTCAGAACGACACGACTGATGGGATGTTTCAACTTCTTTGTCGTCTCGATTGTAACGTACGAAGAAAGGAACCATGCAATATCTATTGTTTCTCATCGTTTCGGCAAACCTACTCTCTGAGAAACAAAGGGACTATCTATATACGGGTAAAATCGAGGCTAATGAGCACCCCAATTTCCCTTTTAGAAAATGAAGCAAGGACATAACTACAATCGGAATCGAAGCTAGAAACCTCTCGCACTAAGGAACGAACGAAGCGCTTACCACCAGAATCATCGAGACAACGCCTCCCGAATCCGGTTCGAGCTCCAAGACCTCGAAGAGCACTACAAATGGTTGCACACGACTAACGAAGGGTTGTGATATCCGCGCCCAACCGAATATCATGGCGCGCGTGGATTCGGCCCATATTGGCAGCATATAAGTGATTAGCAAAAAAGAAGATTTTTATTTTTTTTAAAATTGTACTACGGATGAAACTCTCCTACTATATAAAGGAGGTAATTTTTATTCAATGACATACAGTAACACGCGTATCGAGGCAATATAAACTTATTTTCTCTCTGCTTCTAAGTTAAGGAAAAGTTCTTAGTTTTGCTCATAACTCTTCATATATATTTTGGTTCCGAATTAAGGGCAGATCAATTGTTAAGCTCAGATCCGAGCCCGAACTTAACATTGCAACTTATTTGGTTATTTATTTTATCTTTAATTCGCTTATCTGACGTTATTGATCACTTGTATCAAACTAATCCGCATATCCTTAAAATCACGTATAAATTCAATTGTTATCCATTTTTAAGGTAAACAGTAATAAATATAAATGTCCACTTTTTTAGAGGCGGATTTTGGATTTCAACCTTATGAATTTTGGATTTTAGAACAACGACTTTAAGTGTTAATGACTAGGTTCTAAATTGAATATTTGTACATATTTAATAAATTTTAAATACCAAATACGCTGTTCGAGCAAAAGCTATTGGTTCAACGTAGCTTGGCTTGTGCCTCCGCTGCTCGTCCTGTTCGGAAAACCAATAAGTAATTTATCATTTTTTACCTATTTTACCCTTATCATTGTCCAACATATTAGATTTATAATAGTTAAAGTTAATTGATATAATAACATTACTATGTTATTTATTGTTTCATAATTAAGAGGGGTGCCCAATTAATAATGGACAAATAAACTTGGACGGAGGAAGTATTTCCTTTAATCGGAGTACCCTAAATTTTGAAATGATTAGTTGGGAACTTGGGATCAAAACTTTTTACATAAGTTCTTTTAAGATAAGATCATATCTATTCTGAATCTTAGATTATATAACATACTAATTAAATAGTTCCAACTGCCATTTTCTTATTTGCTGTAGTTTTTAGTTGAAGTCCTTGTTGTACTTTTGCAACGAATATAATGCCATTTCTTAAAATAATCACGAGGTTGGTGATTTTGTTGGTAAGGTTGGAGCAGGTCAATAGTATCTTTATAAAGATTACTCAAATTAAATTTACAATAAAACATGCAACGTGCAACGACAAAAATCTTAAAAGGAGGGTCTCTATATCTGCTTGAGAAAAATATTGAACTTATAGCGAGAAGGCAGTACATATTTCCACAAAAATAAAAATAAAATAAAAAAACAAGAAGAGAAAAAGTAGTACATATATGGAAATCCTATAAAAAAAATCCTTTGCAAAATTTGTAAATTCGTTCCTAATCTCTTGTTTGACACGCATTGAGTTCCTTATAGATTTTTTACTGTTATAAAATTGTCCCTTTTTTTTAGTTCCTTAAGTATCACAATCGTAATTTTCTCCCTGCCCTCGCAAAACCTCCCTTTTTGGTTTGTAATTATTTTAAATCCATTTTAATTTATCTATTCGACTTGGTTAACAGCGTGCTCTTTAGGGAAGATAGGAACTTATTAATTAATTACATATATAATTAATAAAGTAATTACAAATAACTCTCTTAAAAATATTAATTGGTGATATGGTAATTAAAATTATAATTAACCTGATATTAAAGGTTAAATTCACTAATAAAGAATCTTTATATTATCAGCAATATAACTTAAATTCATGTTTTATTTTTGTGGTTTGTTGGTTAGGACAATTTGGAGGTAAAGGAGACCAGTGTAAAGGTAATGGAATGCATTTAGTTTGTTTTTTTAAAAAATATTTTTTGCTAGAACTCAGCTAAAAGTATTTGTGCAGAATATTTTCTTCAAATTTTGACAATATATTGCTCAGTCGGCCATTTTGGCACCGTTTATCAATTTTTCATCCATTCATTAAATTGCTAGTTAATGATCATATATTTAGTAGAACTTGATTTATCTACCCTCGTAAAAAATTTCAAAATACTTAAGCTATAATTTTTCCTATACATTTTCATAACCACTCAAATTGGAAAGAAAAAAAAAAAGACCATTCTCATGAACCCCGACCATATTAAAATTATATTCTTAAAGGAAAATCTTAGGTAGTCTAGTTATTGTCTAGAGGCTTAAATTGTCTAGTCGGTGGACTTGCTTGGCGAGACTTCACACATATATCAAATTAAGAGAAAATTATACTTTATAACCGTGGTAAAAATAACAGTCAATAAAAGCCATAAACTGATAGCAACTCAAACTATTATATTTGTAGGGATTAACTTTTATGATTTATTAGTTTATTATGATTTGACTAGATGTGGATCTCTAAGAACTAACCACGCTTTTCCTAGGTTATTTAACTACTATACATAGGAGTAATACAAATTTCTTCTCCCAAGAAATTATTTTACTATATCTTGTGATTGTGGTACTTTAGTAAAGCTTCATTTTGAGCAGGTGGTGAATACTAGTAACGTGGACAAACGATTCCAGAAAACGTGGTAAAAAACAATTAGTATAAAATTCATTGTGTTTGGTGATACTAAAGACAGATTTTGAAAGGGATATAAATTAATTAGAATTTGGTTCTTCAAGAAAAAATAGGATGAGGAGTTTCATTGTTTTTGGTGAAAAACTGAATCTACCGTTTATATGTTTGAATTCTATAGATCGTAACTTTGTTTAGTTTATGTTTTTTGCACGTGAGTGACAGAGTGAGGCAATATCTTTTTCATAAGTTATTTGCAATGGGGATTGGAGAAAGGAAAAATTTATGTAATGTGTTGAGCGTGCAAATAAAATTTCACATTAGTAGTGTTATGACGAGGAAAAGACAAATTCAAAAATAAAGAAGATTAAGAACATTAAATTTTAACGTGGAAAACCCTTCAAATCGAAGGTAAAAATCACGGGATCACAAAAATCCAAAAAGTTTCACTATTACAATAAGAGGGTTACAAAAGTTCTTCAAATTGGATATACAACAAGTGTCAAACACAGAGCAACAACTGTAACAAGAGCAACAACTAATCAATTGAAGAAAGAGGAGAATACAGAAAAATGGAGCTTCTGTTCGAGGCTCGAAATCAGATTCTACGAGCCTCCAAATCCGATCTTAACCGTTCAAATCCAAGATGAAGATGTTACAAACAGTCAGTCAAATTTTCAGCCCGATCCAACGGTTAACAAATCGAAAAACATAATTTGAATATTGGCTAGTCGGAATAAAAATCTGCAGCAAAACAAATATTTTTCTTCTCTCTTCTCTCTTGACAAAAGCTCTCTCAAAAACCACTCTTATGTGCTTAAGTCTTTCAAAGACTTGTATCAATAAGCATAGAATAATTCTCCAAGGTTGTCCTATTTATAGATCATGAGTGGTGCTTTCTTTTAAAGCCAAAACCCACTCAAAATAGGAATAAACTGAATCCAATTCCAAATAGGAATGGAAACCAAAAGAGAATAGGATTAGATCATAGGGCCTTTGGCTGGACAACATGGGCATGAGCCCAACAAACTCCCCCTCCAGCCAAGGGGCCAAATGTGTCTTTAAGTAGAGGAACTATTGACAAGCTTCATGCCTGCCAATTTTCTACAAAATTCATGTTTATCTACAACCACCGCCTTTGTCAGCATATCCGAAGGATTTTCATCAGTGTGTATCTTCTCAACCTCAAATAATTTCTCTTCCACGACCATTCTTATCTAATGATACTTTCTATTTATATGTTTGGTCTTAGAATGAAAAGTGGAGTGCTTGGTGAGACAAATAGCACTTTGATTATCACAAAATAAGATGTACCTTGGCTGCTCAAAGCCAAGATCATTAATAAACTCCTTCATCCATAATAGTTCTTTGGCACCTTCTGTGACAGCAATATATTCGGCTTCTGTAGTGGATAGATCTATGCACTTCTGTAGTCTAGATTGTCAAGAAACAGCTCCCCCTGCAAAAGTGATCAAATAACCGGAAGTGGATCTTGAATTATCAAGATTTCCTCCTAAATCAGAGTCTGTGTAACAAACAAGTTCAGGCTTACCATTGCCAAAGCACAGCTTCAAATCTGCAGTACCTTTCAAATACCTTAATATCCATTTTACTGCATCCTAATGTTCTTTTCCAGGATTAGAAAGGAATCTACTAACAGTACCAACGACATGTGCAATATCTGGTCTAGTGCAAACCATAACATACATCAAGCTACCAACGGCAGAAGAGTAAGGAATACGAGACATCTCCTTTTTCTCTTCATCAGTAGATGGACTCTGATTAATACTCAATTTGAAGTGTTTAGCATGAGGAGTACTAACCACTTTTGCATCTGTCATATTGAACCTCTTGAGTACCTTCTCAATGTATTGCTTTTGGGACAGAAATAACTCCTTTCTATCTCTGTGTCGGTGGATTTGAATGCCCAAGATTTTCTTTGTTGGCCCCAAGTCCTTCATCGCAAACAATTTGCTCAACTGCTTCTTAAGGACTGCAATTTTGGATTTATTCTTGCCAACAATAAGCATGTCATCCACATAAAGCAATAAAATAATAAAATCATCATCAGAGAACTTCTGAAAGAATACACAGTGGTCTGAAGAAGTTTTCTTGTACCCTTGTTCTTCTATGACAGATTCAAACTTCAAATACCATTGCCTTGGAGCTTGTTTCAATCCATACAGGCTCTTTTTCAATTTGCAGACATAATTTTCTTTTCCCTTAGTTACAAAACCCTCAGGTTGCTCCATATAAATCTTTTCATCTAAATCACCATGAAGAAAAGCAGTCTTGACATCCATCTGCTCAACCTCTAAATCTAGACTTGCAGCTAAGCCTAGAATCACACGAATAGAAGACATCTTCACAACAGGGGAGAAAATTTCATCAAAGTCAACTCCCTTCTTCTGGCTAAAACCTTTAACAACTAACCTCGCCTTGTATCTAGGCGCAGAGGTATGGTTATCTTGCTTTATTCTGAATATCCATTTGTTTCTCTTACCTTTCGACAATTTCACTAACTCATATGTGCCATTCTCATGGAGTGACTTCATCTCATCTTCCATCGCTTCGATCCACTGATCTTTGTGAGTATCTTGCATGGCTTCATCATAATTCTCAGGTTCTCCTATGTCAGTCAAAAGTACATACTCATCAGGAGAATAGCATATAGATTTTTGCTTCTCCCTTGTAGATCTTCTAAGAGAGGTTTTAGGAGCATTCGAAGTAGTTACCTGTGCAGGAATTGGTTGCTGATCAACCACAACTTCATCAACTGGAGCATCCATAACATCTACACCATGATGATCATTTTGATCTTGATCACTATCTCCATCATTGTCTTGGGTTCCTTCATGTGCAATAGGTGCCTTAACAATTGAAACTGGATCAATAAGAACTAACCTCTCATTACTCTGAGAATCTATCTTGTCAGCTTTGTCAATATCTTCAATAGTTTGGTCTTCAAAGAATATTGCATCACAAGTTCTAATAATTTTATTGTCAACGGGATCATAAAAACGATACCCAAACTCATCTTGACCATAACCGATAAAGATGCACTACTTAGTTTTGACATCCAGTTTTGATCTCTCATCTTTAAGAACATGCACACAAGCTTTACACCTAAAAATTCTCAGGTGATCATAAGAAACATCTTTGGCAAACCAAACTCTATCTGGGACATCACCATCCAAAACAACTGCAGGAGACAAATTGATAACATAGGCAACAGTGTTAAGTGCTTCCGCCCAAAATGTATTTGAACGTTTAGCCTCTGAAAGTAAGCATCTAACTCTCTCAACTAGAGTTTTATTCATCCTCTCTGCCAAACCATTCAATTGAGGTGTCTTGGGCGGAGTTTTCTGATGACGGATTCCTTTTTCCTTGCAATAGTTATCAAAGGGACCACAATATTCACCACCATTGTCAGTGCGAATATATTTTAATTTCTTACCCGTTTGTCTCTCAGTTAAGGCTTGAAATTCCTTAAACACGCTAAGTGCTTGATCTTTAGATTTCAAAGGATACACCCAGAGCTTACGAGAATGATCATCAAAGAGGTCACAAAGTAAAGTGCACCACCTTTTGACTTTACTTTAAAAGGACCACACAAATCAGAGTGTACTAGCTCCAATAAATTCTTGAGGGAGGATGGCTATGAAAGAAAACCCTTTTCTGTTTGCCAGCTAATCAATGTATGCACATTTTCAGCTTTGCTTGTTTCACTCCAGAAAGCAAACTTTTCTTGGCCAAACATGTAATCCCCCTCTCACTCATATGACTCAATCTTCGATGCCACAATTCTGACAAAGTATCACTTTCCACCAAATTTATTGAGTCATTAAGAATAGAGCCCTGTGTCACATATAAATAACCAGACTTGACTCCTCGAGCCACTACTAACGAGCCCTTGGTGAGCTTCCATTGGCCATTAAAGAGGGCATTATGGTAACCTTCATTGTCTAATCTTCCTACGGAGATCAAATTAAAAGGAAAGTCTGGAGCATGCTTGACATCTTGGAGAACTAACGTTGAACCATTATTAGTTTTCAAACAAACTGTGCCAACACCAAACACCTTAACTTCACTGGCATTGCCCATTTTTAACACTCCAGAATCAACATGAGTATAAGATGAGAAAAAGTCTTTTCTTCGTGTGACATATGAGGTAGCTCCAGAATCTACTATCCAGCTCGTCTCATGGGATACCAAATTGATGACATTTTCATCATAAGCAAAAAGAAGGTCATCTCGAACAATAGCAACAACATTGTTCTCGTTATTTTTAGCTTTCTTTCCTTCTCTAGTGTCTTGATTTAACTTGCGGCAAAACCTTTTGATGTGTCCTTTCTTGCCACAATGGTTGCATGTAATATTATAGTATTTGGACCTTGACTTACTTCTACTTTTACCTCTATTCCTTGAGCCTCTTGTTCTATCTCTCCCCCGGTCTTTAGTAACCAAGATATCTTCTTGTGAGGACGAACCCTGAGATTTTCTCCTTACTTCCTCGTTCAATACACCACTCTTGGCATATTCCATGTCACCTTACCTTCAGGAGCTGAATTTGTCAAAGAAACACGAAGAGTTTCCCAAGAGTCTGACAGAGTATTAAGAAGCCAAAGTCCTTGTATCTCATCATCAAAATTAACTCCCATTCCAGATAGCTGATCAAGGATGCCATGAAAATTATTTATGTGATCAAGAATAGGGCTGCCTTCCTTGTATTTAAAGGTCATTAATTGCTTTAGCAGAAGCAATTTGTTGTTCCCGATTTTTGAAGCATAAAGAGTCTCTAGCTTTTCTTACAATGATCTCGCATGTATCTCGTTCACAATATGGTTGCAAACATTATCTTCAACCCATTTTTGTATATATCCACATTCTTGTTGGTGCTCGAAATTCCAATCTTCATCGGATATACTCTCGGGTTTATGAGCTAAAAAAATGGGTAGATGCACGAACAACAAGTCTTTCATCTTGCTTCTCCAAACATTATAATTTCTCCCATTTAAACATACCATCTTGCTCATATTCGCCTCCATTCCGTAACAGCCCGGATAAATAATCAAGGCTCTGATACCACTGTTATGACGAGGAAGAGGCAAACCCGAAAATAAAGAAGATAAAGAACACCAAATTTTCACGTGGAAAACCCTTCAAATCGAAGGTAAAAACCACGGGATCACAAAGATCCAAAAAGCTCCACTATTACAATAAGAGGGTTACAAAAGTTCTCTAAATTGGATACACAACTAGTGCCAAACACGGAGCAACAACTGTAACAAGAGCAACAACTAATCAATTGAAGAAAGAGGAGAATCCACAAAAACGAAGCTGCTGTTCGAGGCTTGAAATCAGATTCTACAAGACTCCAAATCCGATCTTCACTGTTCAAGAACACTCAATCAAAATTTCAGCCCGATCCAACGGTTAACGAATCGGAAAACGTAATTTGAATATTGGCTGGTCGGAATAAAAATCTGCAGCAAAACAAATATTTTTCTTTTCTCTTCTCTCTTGACAAAAGCTCTCTCAAAAATCACTCTTATGTGCTTAAGTCTTTCAAAGACTTGTATCAATGAGCATAGAATAATTCTCCAAGGTTGTCCTATTTATAGATCATGAGTGGTGCTTTCTCTTAAAGCCAAAACCCACTCAAAATAGGAATAAACCGAATCCAATTCCAAATAGGAATGGAAACCAAAAGAGAATAGGATTAGGTCATTGGGCCTTTGGCTGGACAACATGGGCATGAGCCCAACAGGTAGTTAAAAAAACTAGGAATCTACGTATAAGGTGTATGAATCTCTTAATGGTATAAGACCTTTTGGGAAAAACCGTGAGGGCTTGGCTCAAAACAGAAAATATCGAGTATCTGTGGTAGATCAGATCAGATCAGATTTAGCACATTTCGGATTCTACAAAATGCAATCCGAATCCGATTCTAATTAATATCGGATCGGATCGGATTTTAAAGTTTGGATCGGATTAATATTTCAGATTTCGGATCGGATTATACGTATTATTAAGGCTATTGCTAATCTAATCGGCTAATGCATCTTCCTTATCTGCTTCTTCTGTGTTATGTGCTAATATAAGCATCTCTTTGCTTTTCATCTTTTTTATTAGCATTGCATATCTAAGAAAATATTTCTCTGAAGGTTCGATTTGTTATACCTCAAAGTTGCAAACTCATACATATATTTTCTCTGTAAAAGAGGCAATACATCAAGAAAAATTCATGTTTCTGCAATTATAAGGGTACTATGGTGCCAATATAGTTAAATCGAGCAATTGAAGGTAATAACTTGGAGGAATATATAAAGGAAGTACTAATTATCCGAAATTAAAGTTTAGTATTTATACATACCCTAATAATTTTGGATTTCGGATCGGATCTGGTTAAAATTATATCAATCCGAATCCGATCCGAATATTTGAAATTTTAATAAACATAATCCAAATATCCGAAATCCGAAATTAAGCAGATCAGATCCGATCCAAATGAACAACCCTAATCTGTGGGACCGTTTTAGCACTAGTCGCACTTTAATAAACAGAAGTTTGATTTGCTTTTGCCAAAAATAGTTGTTTCATTTTCTGGGAAATAGAATAACAAACCAATAATGTTATAAAATAATAGAAAGTTATCATTAAAATGAAATTGAAACAAGAGAATTGACAAGAAACTTAAGACAATTTCTTTTTTTAACGTACAATTGTTGTTCTCTTACAAATGTGGTGAGAAACCTATTTTATTTATAGGAGTAAAACACAAATTTGTCCCCCTAGTAAACAACTTGATACCAAAGTAATTGATTGCTCCTAAATTAATTAGATTGGTCTCCAAGTAATATTCATATTAACTAGACATCCACAATTACTATTCTTATTTTACAACAAAAAACCAATTCTAAACAAAAACCCTAGCCGCTTAACCAAAAATCCGAGCCGCTGTTCTACCATTAATTAAGTATTTGATGCAATGGGTGGTCCTCCAATTAATGGCAGTAATTGCTTGAGGAGGCAACAGAACTTATTAACAAGACAGACAAAAGGTGTTTCTCTATGCTTCCTACTGATGTAGCAAGGTTGTTACAGTAGCATCATGGTATCGCTGGTATTCCCTCCGTCTTAAATTATCTGTCATATTTCTCGTTTACACGCTCTTTAAAAAATATTAATTAGAAGGAGGGTTAGACTATTTTATCCTTATCTACATCTTAAGGTATAATATTTCTTCATTGAATATTTATTCTATTTATATGGTATCTCCATCATCGAGAACAATTGTTATTAAGGAAAATGGGGAAAATATTGTCTTGAACTTCTAAAATGAAAAATATTTTAAGACAATTATTTTTAAAAAGCACGACAGATAATATGAGACGGTGGGAGTAATTGGATAGGGTATATTGGACCTGATGCTACTAAAAGTGCTCCTTTTTATATGTAAAAGAATTGCTTATTTTAGATAGTTGGGGTGCTTTGGTCAAGCTTGTAGGAAAGTAGAAGCTGAAAAATATAGTTGCCTTTCCTCATTAGTATTTTTGAATCTTGACCGAGTACAAATTGCTACTTTAAATATTTTTCAAATTAATTAACTAAACAACAACTACTATTTTTTAAAAATATTTTTTTAAAAAGCACTTCTGACAAAAGAAATATTTTACAAAATAATCAGTCTTTTCTGAGTTTCACTAATTTTGTTTTAAACCTTGTACATATTGCTCAAGAAATTTTATTGCTCAACAATATGTCCGTACAACAACATTCTTGGCTCAAAAGACAACTGCAGTACAAAGCATGAATTCGGGTCCAATATATTATTCTCCTAATTTCAAACAAAGTAGAATATAGAGTAACTAAATTGAACATAAGAGAAAGTTTGGAAAGTCAGATTAGTCTGCCAAGCCTGGCCTATTTGATGTACTAGGAAGAGCTAACTTGAATGCGTTTTCAACATCCTGCACTCTAATATCAACATTTTGATCAATCTGCAAGAACGAATTGAATGTCATATATATTAGTAGTTCATTTGAGGCTTGACAACCTTAGCAAAGCAATTTTGGTTATCATGTAATATAATTTGACAAAGTATTGCATCTCCACTAGGGGCGTACAAAAAAACCGATAAATCATACCAAATCGATAATCTGAGGCAAACCGGAAAAACCCCCGATTATGGTTTTGGTTTGATTTGGTTTGGTATTAGAAATTGGTTTGATTTGGTTTGGTATTAGAAATTGGTTTGGTTTGATATGGGTTTAACTGAAAAAGGTCAAATCGAAATTAAACCAACCCGATAATACATTTATATAATTTTTAAAAATATTTTATACATAGAAATATTTATTGTTATGTAATTTTTAATTTTTTTTGATCTTATAACATATTATTTCAAGTTTGGACTTAACATTCTTGAATGGTAAAATGTTATAGCCCATAAATGTAGTAACTCAAATAAAGTTCAAATCAATACAAATGCTAACAAAAGAAATTCAATTCAACATTAGGAATGATGATAGTGTTGGATATCTAGTTTTTAGTTTTACATTGGTTTATAATTGTGCCAACAAGACTTAAAGGCACGTTCTATATAGTGGTGGGTAGACTGACTATGTTGTATGGAGTAGAGTATTGGCCCGTCAATAAGTCCCATGTCCAGAAGATGAAGGTAGCTAAGATGAGAATGTTGAGATGAATGTGAGGGCATACCAGGAAAGACAAGATTAGAAACCAAGTTATTAGAGAAAAGTTGAATGTTTCATTGGTGGAGAACAAATTGCGGGAATCAAGGTTGAGATGGTTAGGGCATGTGTAGAGGAGAGACATAGATGCCTCGGTGAGGAGGTGTGAGAGGTTGACCATAGCGAATCTAAAGAAAGGTGGGGGTAGGCCTAAGAAGTATTAAGATGAGGTGATTAGGCAGGATATGCTATTGCTCCAGCTTATTGAGGACATGATCCTCGATAGGAAAGGGTGGAGATCGAGAATTAGGGTGGAAGGATGACAGGTAGTCGCTAGTGTCTCTTAGTCTTACCAGTAGTAATATTACTATTTTTGTACTTCTCTTATTCCTGATTCTTTATTATTACATATTATGTCATTTGTTTCTATTGCATTGTTGTTGCTACTATTTGTTACTTTATTTTCACTGTTCTTGAGCCGAGTGTCTATCGGAAACAACATCTCTTCCTAATAAGGTAGAGGTAAGGTTTGCGTACACATTACCCTCTTCATAACCCCACATGTGGGATTATACTGGGTTTTATGTTGTATTGGTATATAATGAAAATGCATAACTTAGTTTATCTTTTTCTTTAGTGCTTAGTTATGTAATTAATAGTACTTATTAGCTATACTTATTTTAGCATGAGCTACATATTATTTTTAGACTATGTTAATTTTTATTATGGCTTATTAATTAGCAATATTTGCTTTATGCAATTTTATTATCTTTGTTATTGAATATTTTAGTATAATGCTATGACTTATCTCATATTATTATGTTTATTTTTTGAATAGTACATTATATAGTTGTATCTTACTAGGACTAAAGAAATACTTAGAGCACAAGTTACATATTTTGTGCTATGAAGACTTTACCGAGGAAAAAACCCCGAAAAAAACCCATAAAACTCGAGAAAAACTGAGATTGAAAAATCTGACTTTGTTGGTTTGGTTTGATTTATAGATTTAAAAACCTGACACCATTGATTTGGTTTGATAATTAAAAAATCCGAACTAACTCGATCTATGTACACTCCTACTCTCCACAAAACAAATACTCCTTTACTTAATACCCTATGAGAAAAATCAAAGCTTTAAAAGTTAATTAGAAAAATACTTTTTAAAATGTGAAGTTCTTTTTTTCCTTGCCTATATTACTGTGTTAGAATAAGAAAGGTTTAATCTGCATAACCACAAAATAATTAAAAACTCACCTTGTCTGTTGAAGAAAAGCTAATATATATATATAAAAGTAAAATGCCTTCATTGGAAATTTGGAATATATATAATCACGTTTTGATAACTAAATAAAAAAAATTAAACAATGAGAAATTACCTCAGCAAGAACGGAGATATAATGAAGAGCAATATGATTGGATGGTGTAACTCTAATATGGTGAATAGTAAGATGTAGCTTTTCCATTATTCCAGCAATTATTGTGAAGATACTCCTTATTTCCTTACTGCAATGGATTCCTATGAGTATATTCTTGTCTAGAATTTGAACCTTGATATCATTCTGATCAGGTTTGGATTCATCAAAATTCTTAGCCAGAAAAGAGTTGACATCAGATGCAGTAGCAGCCAAAGGAAATTGTTTTTGTACTGTGGAAGTTGATTCAATCAAGTTTTTACTCTTTGTTGTCCCAGCTTCCTCTAAAGCCCTAACACGTCCTTGAAGTTCTCCTATGTACTTGATTGAATCTTCAAGAATTGAAGCTTTGTCCAACTGATCAAGAAATATTACAAAAATACTTCAAGCGTTAGGTTAGTCATATACCCCATAGAAAAGAAAAAAAAAGGCAGTTCGGTACACGAAACACCTCGCATTCATATAAGGTTCGAGGAAGAGTGACACCTCAAGGAGGTGTGATCAGTGGTGGAGCCAGTATTTTCATTAAGGGAAATCAAAATATAAAGAAATAAACTCACCAAGAAGTCAAGAGGTGTCAATATATAGTAAATATACATATTTTAAAAAAATTACCCAACTACACTATAATTTTCCAATGAAGGGGTATCGGTTGACATCCCTTGGATGCATGTGGCTCCGCCACTGAGTGTGATGTAGACAGTCTACCCTAATGCAAGTATCAGTGGCCGATTTTAAGACTTGAACCAGTGACCTATATAAATCATACGGAGATAATTTTACCAGTGCTCTAAGGCTCACTTTCAACATGCAAACCATAGAGATGGAAGAATTTAAAATAAGCAGTGAACTATGTTACTTTTTGTTATAGTTGGCATTTGTTGTTAATTTTGTGTTTATTAGCATGTCATTGAGGAAAAAAGAAGAGGCAAAGCAGTGAAAATAGAGGGAACAGCCCCAGTCTCTCCAATTTTTTTCTCAAAGATTATAAGCTTGGAATAACTTCCCTAATTTCAAAACATAGATCCATTCACTTATTCCTTGTTGTTATTTTCTTTCTGGCATTTTTTGTTGTTATATGCCTTTTCTTTTGTTCCTTTTATGATATTATTGTCTCTTCTGTTGAGTCAGGAGTCTCCCAGAAACAACCTCTTTACCCTCTTCGGGGTAGGGGTAAGGTCTGCATACACTCTACTCTCCCCAGACTCCACTAGTGAAATTTTACTGGGTATATTGTTGTTGTAGATCCTCATCCTATCGAGTATTAATTTATTAAGAACATGAAAAGGGTGGTGCACAAAACATCTCTCATTTATGCAGGGTCCGGAAAAGGGCCGGAACCCAAGTGGTGGGATATAGACAACCTACCCTAATGCAAGCATTACTGGCTGCTTCCACAGCTCGAACCTGTAACCTATATATAGGTCACACGGAAACAACTTACCGTTGTTCTAAGGCTCCCTAAGTTTATCAAGAACATGAAATAACATAAATCATGAGTTCTAAGATTATATTACTTTACCCTAAACGTTTGGACTGACTACAGAAATCATATATCCATTGAAAAAGAACATAATAGAACTACTTTAAATCTTTGTAACTAATAAAGAGAGACTTTATTGAAATTATAAATACCTTCTTGAGGCCAGGTATACTTTTGGCCAAAACAGCAAAAAGTTGAGTAAATCTTTCTCGGCGTTTCCTTTCAGCCAAAAGATGATCTTGAGATTGTAAAGGACTTCTACAAATCCTTTTAGTTGGTGATGAAGACAATCCTATGACGACCTTTTCAGATATCATATCATAATCTATTTCATCCCCTAGAAAATTAGAGTCTGGATTTCCAAATGAAATAATGTTAAGCGAAGAAGAAGAAGAAGAATTAGTAGAAGTAGAGGAATTAGGAGAAGAAGAAAAAGCAATTTTCGGAATTTCCATTAATGAAGAAGTACTGCTGGGATTTTGATTAGGGAAAGATGTGAACATTTCAGAGAGTAAATTCTTAAATTCAAAAGGTTCTTCATCACCAGCTGTATTTTCAAGGTTATTAAAACTTGCATTTTCCATGGCTAAATTTACAAAAATAAAGGAGAAAAAGATCAATATTGTCAAGAAAAACAAAACCCTAGCTTTGAATTTTTTCAGCTGTACTTTGTTTTCTTATATGCTATATATAGAAACAGACCCTAACGTGTGAACAGTCTTTTTCTTATGGATAGCGTGTAGTCTTTATTAGAAGTTGAAGGAAATATTTCCTTGCTTTACATGCTGATTGAAAAAGATAGTTGAGGGATGAAAGGCGAGGAAATATTTTTATTATTGGTTTGTTATTAATTATATACAGGGGTATTTTGTAAAAATAGCACGGGCTAGTCAGTTTTCGGACTGGTCATTCAAAAATAGCTAGTGTTTGTAAAATCATTGAAAAATAGTCACTACTTTGCTGGAACACGGAAAGTTCCAACATAATATACTAGAGATCGGTGCACCTGTGTATGAACTTCCAGCATATTATGCTGGAACTCCAACACGCAGAAAGTTCTAGTATATATTATGCTGGACCGGTATATTATACTGGAGTTCCAGTATACTTATGCTGGAACTCCAGTATATTATACTGGAATATTTTTCCAGATTTTGAACAATGTTTTCATTCATATTTATCTTTACATGAAAATTGACTAAATTTCGATTACTTTTAAAACTGTGGCTATTTTTAAATGACCACTTGTAAATTGAAATTCTCCCGGATATTTTTCATTATACAAATGGTTTAGCAACAGTAGTGTACCTATCTTGAAATATATAATTTGGATTAAAAGATAAAATTAGCCTTTGTCTTTTCTTAGACCCATCATCATCAGTTCAACACCATGCATATCCCATTAGTCATTTTTAGTACAAAGAATCAAATATTTGATTAAAAAAAATAATCTCTGTATTATAATCTCTACATTACTAATTTTATACCACTAATCTCCATTTAACAATCCTTGCATACATGTAAAATGAAAATGATGGAACTAAAAACGTTTAAAATCTATAAAAGGTGGCGTTCCTTTTTAAACAAAATTAAAAAATAAATTAAGATAAATAATATTGACAAAAATAGAATATTAACATCTGGCCGTGTAGAAAATATATAAGTACATTATACTATTAGATCAATTATTTAATTAGATATAATAATTCATAATAAGTGAAATTAGTAAATTGAAGAATAATATAAGACTATATTTCTTAAG